>NC_041380.1:412321836-412365038 GCF_002162155.2 Triticum dicoccoides
CCAACAATCCACCAGCGCCGCCCCCTCCCCCTCCTCCCAACCATCCACCACCCTCCACTGGACTGCAAGCCACTGCCGTCATCTCCCCGAATTGTGTGTTTCCTCCCCGAGCTAGGGTTCCAGCGCCGCCGCCGGCCCCGCCTCGCCGCCAACCTCATCCACCTCGCTCTCCGGCGCACCTCCCTCCAGCTAGCAGAAGCTCTCTACTTTCCCCCGTCGGCAGGAGCAACCATCCCCGCCTTCGCCATCCAGCAAAGGTGAGGATCCAAACTGTAATTTTTGACTGAAAATTTGAGTAAAACTAAAAAATTGAAGTTGCGGTTGCAGTTGCAGCAGCACGGGCCTGGAGATTTGGTCATGTTCTGCAACCAAACAACCGGCCTTCTCCGTTCTCCTCCAGCAGCAGCAAAAGGTTTTTGCTCTCCCTTGTTACTGGATTTAAGTTGGAGACAACATTTAAGTTCTGAACCTTGTAACTAAATCATGTTCTGAATCATTTAAGTTCTGAACCATTGGAATTTCTGAATCATGAACCTTGTTAAGTTTAAAAAAAGATGATTGTACATCCAGGACACATAGGTGACCCAAATCCAACATTTAGTAAGATTTGTACTGTCTCAAAATTCACCCATGAACTCTGAACTCCGAAATTAGTACTGTCTCAAAGTTCAATAAGATTTGCTCATTGTTGTGCAGTACTGAATCATGGATTATATTGTGGCTCTCCAGGTCTGGCCCATCAACGACTCCTCCTCCTCCTCGTGCTCATCGGCCTCGTGCACAAGTGCTCTGCAAGTCTGTATTGGGTAAAGTCTGAAATTTTCATTTTTACTACCGTCAAAATGCAGTTGACAAAGAAAGTGCCCAGGTGTCTTTGTGGGTTCTAATTCAGTAAACTGTATGTGTGTGTGTGTGTTGTCTAGATGCCATCCACAGGTCAGTGGCCATGCTAGACAGAGTTCTTATTCATGTCTAGACAGAGTTCTTATTTATGACAAAACTGGATGTCTAGACAGAGTTCTTATTCATGTCTAATTGTAAAATTGCAGTATTGAAGATGTGTATTTTCCATTTTGAAGCTGGAAATAAACTGCCAAAACTGAAAGAAATTGAAGTGTTGAAGATCTACTAGTGCTGAATTTTAGGAGTAGACTAAAATAAATTTTAGAATGACTGAATGTATGCAGCCTGCAGTAGTGTAGATGTACCAAAATCACATTTGCCCTAATGTATGTAGTCATGTTTTTATGCCATTCTGACTTGTCCACTGGGACTTCTCTCCTGTGATGTCTGTTGGTTATGCAAACACCCATTCAGTAGTGTGGGACCATGGATCATTAGCAAGGAAACCGTGCTTTAGTTCAGACTTCAGAGATATTTGCCTTTGCTTCCATAGGTAGTTTGCTCACAGTCAACATATAATAGCATAATTTGTTGTCCTGCATTGGAATACATCACACTAATACTATATACGAATTAGGGTCCTTACGTTATGTTCTATTCCATGCAGCAAAGGCAATTTTCATCTAAATTGAGCTGATTTTGATTTCTGTATGTTATGGGGGGATAACAGATATTGCTATATGTTCATTCTTGAGGGTACAGACTTGCTAAACTATTGATGATTTTTTGTTGGGTGACCTATTAGATCTGGAATGGAAGCTCACATAAGTTGAGCTGATTTTTGTCCATATGAAAGCAGAGGACCATATGGTCTATGGCCTTTTCATCCATATGAAAGTAGAGGCACATTGTGGTGCTAGTTTGCTGGGTTTTGTCTCCGACCATCGTGTCGTGATGATTTTGCAGGTACCCCGAGAGGCCCTTGAGTTTGCCGGAATGTCGATTAACTTCCGTTCCGGCAAATCCGGGTACTCCATATGTCCTATTTTCAGCAAAGGTCATGCTGAAATTTTCCGTGAATTTTAGCATGACTTTGCTAAAAATAGGACGTATGGGGTACTTGCGACTAATGCATGGGCCGGGGTATCTTAGTACTTAATTACGTAGGAGCAACTGCCTCTTGTGTTATACATATAGAAGTGTGATATCAACTCATAGTTATTACTAATGTTAGTTGCTCGTCATTGATAAACCCTAATTTGGTAGGATGACCTACTAAAAAAGCCCATACCACATATTCTATTTGGATGGCCCTGCTAACCCTTGACCATAAATACTTGAGATGGATGTAGCAGGCTTAAAGAAAGAAATGTTTTTAGGCCAACTCCACTGGGCCTGTCTGAAAAAGCACAACTGTGCATGACTAATAATATTCTATTGTAAAGCTAAATAGGAAAGAGGAACCACTCATCCTAACCATTTGCTCTCAAAATTACCACTTCACTTCTTACTACTAAAAATCTTAGACCATCTCCATTCACCAATAGCTCAAACCAGTTCGAAGGGCGTGTTTTCACCACACTGTGGATTATCTTATTGGACCCAACAGATATTTGCAGAAGTAACTTCCTATTCACCTAAAGGCATGAATTATCCAAATCTTGATTCCTCCTCATTAAAGCTTTCCATCTGAATGGATTCTGCTACCTATCTATCCTCTACAAGACCCTCCACCTATGTTTCTAATTAGATACCTTTCTTTCAACTCTTAACCAGTTCCATTTCTCCATTTCTCCACCCTCCATTTCTAATTAGATACCCGTCGGGCGCTACGGTTCTAGTTGTACTAGCGATGCTATATGTATGATAGTATTCGAGGTGTATTAGTAATAATATTCGATGATGTATGGACGCAAGAGATGATGTAGTTTTGAATTATGAACGTAGGAAATGTCTTCATCGGACGACGAAAGTCTCCCGGGGGAGTGCGGCTGGTGCCACGATGATCGAGGTCTGTGCGACAGGCCTCACCTGGACGATGATTGGTGCTTCAGCATTAAGCTCGAGGAGACCTTCGAAGTTGAAATGGTACGCAACGACGACAAGTGTTTTTTTCATAATTAAGCATGACTTCAACCATTTCAACGTGTAATTTTCATCTTTTACAATCCGAGTATAGCTTATCCCATGCCATGCAAGATGCTATGTCTTGGAGAGGATGGATTTTGAAGACCATGAAAATTATTATGAAACAAAGAAAATTCACCTAAGGACTCATCATGATGTGGATTTTGAAGTAAATCTGTATAATTCTAGGAGCGTAACCCATTTTGGTTGCAAAAATTGGGAAGCATTTTGCAAGATGTATGGTTTTGATGAGGGTATGCTTGTCACCATGGATCTTGGTGATCCTGACATCGACCAAGACAATATGGACATTTGGGTCCTTGTTGATACGCCTCCAGTTCTACAGCTATGTGAGTTTCTCAAACATAGTTAATTATTAACTAATTTATATTGTTCATTTCAAAATAGTTGACAACTTATTTCCATTGACAGCTTATTTTCATTCTTCAAAGAATGTGCAGGAGATGGTAGACAAAACCCACTGCACCGATGGCTCCAAATTAACTTACAAGGAGAAAAATCATCTGGTCGGATTTTGTACTGACATTGAGAATTACAATGTCTACAATCAAACTCCTCAACATTATGGTCAATACGTGCCACTAGTGCATGTGTTGAACTACGGTAACTACCATGGAGATACCCTGGTAAGATTTTTTACTATTACGACATCCGTGCATCTTTTGCATACCTCTAAAACTAGTACCTCATTGCTAACTATGAAGTTATTACTATGTTTTTCAACAGATAATCCCAGAGAATTCTGTGCCTCATTTGATGTATCAGAAAGGTAGCTTTAATGTTTTGAACATACAGCCAGGCCATCCTATGAATCTCAACTGTCCATACCAGATTTCTAAAAGGAATGGAGACATGCAAATCAAAGGATGGAAAAAATGTATGGACAGTCGTAAGGAGGTTCTTGGAAGCAAAAGGAAGCGAAGCGCAAGAATTGGAGACAGGATGATCTCCATTCTCCATAATGGAGAGTCAGGGTCTATATTGTTTTATGCTATTTTACCTTAAAGAGGGTATTTAGGTCCTACCTAATACTGATGATCATGTGCTAAGAACAATTAAGTAGGGTTGGTTCGATGACTATGAGGATGATGATCGTATGACTTGTTATTAATAACGAGTAGAAGTTGTATGATGATGATCAGTAGGACTTGTTATTATGATGATGCATGATGCGAGCATGAAGAGTTATTATATATCTGTGGGTGAAATGAACATGGATTGGATTGAAATGAAGGCAACATGCATGTGGTGCATGTTGAAAGTAGTACAATCCAAACTTGATCAGGTTAGGATTAGTATTACTTTCGACATGCACCACATGTTGCCTCGGTTCAATCTAAGTCATGTTTAGGCATAGCAGTAGTAGTAGCACGGAGATAAGAGAGGACACATCTCTCAATTATCTTCGAATGCAGTATTACTTTTGACAAACTCGCTACTCGCGGTCTCAAGACTTGTAATGTTCTAACTTTGTTCGGTCTTTTGAATTCGGAGACTAATATGATGAATTGTATTCGAAGACTAATATTCTATTGTATTTGATGAATCTGCTGTTTATATATTGTGTTGTCTATATTCTGTGCAGTAATATATTTTGTAACCTGCAAATATCAGAAAAGAAAAAAATTCCTAATATTCATACTAGTGGCGCACCATACAGCACATTAGTGGCGCACTGCTATAAAAAATACTAGTGGCGCATTATCTATTAGTGCGCCATTAGTAACCCAGAGCACAAGGTAAATATGACCCCCCCTGGGAGGCAAACTAATGGCTCACCATGTGACTTACTAATAGCGCACTGCCTAGTGCACCACTATAGTCTGGTATACTAATGGCGCACCAGGGGTGCACCATTAGTATATGTTACTAGTGGCGTGATGATAGTGGCGCACCTGTAGTGCGCCATTAATGGACAAAACAGGTGTGCCACTAATAAGCCTTTTCCTAGTAGTGGTATCATCATCCACTCGACTAAAGACATTCCACTCGGAAGAATCAATGACACTCGACCGTCACAGAAGCCACTCGACGTACAGAAGATCTAAAGCCACTCTGCACAAACAACGGTCGGGCGTTTACTCATAGACTTAATTGTCATTTATATCACTTAATTGCTAGCGTTACTAGTAACGTTCCACTCTTAATGTACATTGAACCCTGTGTAGCGGAGGGGAGCTGGGGTCCTGGCGCATTCTATATAAGCCACCCCTCCTCTGGGACAAGGGTCCGCATCTTTTGTAAACTCACACACACATACAATCCATTCGACTGTTACTTCCTCCGCGAAGGGCCTGAACTCGTAAACTCATGTGTACAACTACTCCATAGCTAGGATCTTGCCTCCTCATACCTACCCCCTATTCTACTGTCAGTCTTAGATCCACGACAGAGCCCTCCGTGGACTCGCGCAACCGTTACCCTTTGTGGGTTGAAGTCTCCATCAACGTGGATGTACGATAGCACCACCTATCGGAACCACGCCAAAAATCTCCGTGTCTACATTGCGTTTGCTCCCTCCAAACTCCTACCTTTACCTTCATGTGCAATGTTTTACATTCCGCTGCTATACTCTTAGACTTGCATGTGTAGGTTGTTTACTTGACTAGTGCTAAGTTGCTAAAAATCTGCCAAGACTTAAAATTTGGAAAAGGCTAGATTTTTATTTGGTTAAGTAGTCTAGTCACCCCCTCTCTAGACATACTTTCGATCCTATAGTAGCCCAATCCTTTTCAGGCAAAGGACAGGCCAAAACGGTGTCTTATGATAGGCAAAGTGTTCTTTAGGGTACATGGGAATCTCATGTAGCCAATTTCATCATGTTGGTTTGATCTATGTTCGCTACTTTGATAATTTGATATGTGGTTGGCCGGTGCTTAGGTGCTGTTCTTACTTGAACAAACCTCCTACTTATGATTAACCCCCGCAAGCATCCACAACTACGAGAAAAGTACTAAGAATAAATCTAACCATAGCATTAAACTTTTGGATCCAAATCAGCCCTTTACGGAATAGCGCATAAACTAGGGTTTAAGCTTCTGTCACTCTCGCAACCCATCATCTAATAACTACTCCACAATGCATTTCCTTAGGCCCAAATATGGTGAGGTGTCATGTAGTCGACGTTCACATGACACCACTAAGGGAATCACAACATACATACTATCAAAATATCGAACACATATCAAGTTCACATGATTACTTGCAACAAGATTTCTCCCATGACCTCAAGAACAAAAGTAACTAGTCAAAAATGATAATCATGCTCAAGATCAGAGGGGTATTAAATAGCATAATGTATCTGAGCATATAATCTTCCACCAAATAAACCACATAGTAATCAACTACAAGATGTAATCAACACTACTAGTCACCCACAAGCACCAATCTATAGTTCCGGTACAAAGATTGAACACCAGAGATGAACTAGAGTTTGAGAGGAGATGGTGTTGTTGAACATATTAATGGAGATTGCCCTCCCCAAGAGGGAAGAGTTGTTGGTGATGATGATGACGATGATTTCCCCCTCCGGGAGGGAAGTTCCCCTGGCAGAATCGCTCCGCCGGAGGGCAAAAGTGCTCCTGCCCAAGTTCTGCCTCGAGACTGTGGCCCTTCGACCCGAAAGTCCTCTCCTTCTTTTTTCTAGGTCAAAATGACTTATATACCAGAAGATGGGCATCGGAGGTGGGCCGAGGAGGAAACAACCCACCAGGGCGCGCCTGGGCTCCCTGGCACGCCGAGGTGGGTTGTGCCCACCTGGTGGGCCCCCTTTGGTAGTTATTTGCTCCAATAAATCTTATTTATTCCATAAAAATTCATCGTGAAGTTTCATCTCATTTGGAGTTGTGCAGAATAGGTAGCCTGAATGCTCGCTTTTTCAGGTCCAGATTTCCAGCTGCCGGAATGCTCCCTCTTTGTGTGAACCTTGCATTTTATGAGAGAAAGGCATTAGAACTACACCAAAAAGCATTATTATGCATAAAAACATCATAAATAAAATTAGGAAACCATGATGCAAAATGGACATATCAACTCCCCCAAGCTTAGACCTCGCTTGTCCTCAAGCGAAAACCGAAATCGAAAAACATGTCCACATGCTTTGAGAGTGAGAGAGAGGTCTCGATAAAAACAAAATACGGATATAGAAGCATCATGTATATTATTATAACGACAACAAAGTTTAACATGAAACTATATCATAGATCTTTTATCATAGAGTTCTCATGAACAAGTAACAGTTTATCACAACATCGAAGTATAAAGCGTAAACTCTATTGAAAACCAACAAACTATGTTCTCAGTCAACTTTGCAACTACAATTCATTATCTTTTCAGGAAGTGTCACGTATCGGAGCCTTTTTGGTAAGTCCACATACTCAACCATCATATAGTCTTCTATGATTGCTAACACTCACCACATACACATGAGCAAAACGTTTTAACCGGACACATAGAAAGATAGGGGCTTATAGTTTCACCTCCCAACATACTCACATCGAGGGTGATGTCAACAAGAATAACTCATGCTACCCATATCCAACTGGATATATGTGTCTAGATCTTTCCTCAACACACGATGCTTGCCAAAATAGAGAATAAAAAGGAATAGAGAGAAGAACTTTGACTCATGCATAAATAGTAAATACATAAAAGTAAAAGATAGGCCCTTCGCAAAGGGAAGCAGAGGTTGCCATGCGCTTTTTGTTTGTATGCTCAATCCCTTAGTGCAAAAGAACATCACGTTATATTTCCCCTTGTGATAGCAACCTTTATTATGCAGTCTGTCGCTTTTATTCTTTGCCATCACAAGTTCATACAACGCTCAATTTTCTCTTACACTAAATGATCTAACACTTTTAGAAGCAATTTTTATTGCCTTATTGCACCGATGACAAGTTACTTGAAGGATCTTACTCAATCCTTAGGTAGGTATGGTGGACTCTTCAAAATAAGATTTGGGTTTAAGGGGTTTTGGATGCACAAGTAATATCTCTACTTAGTGCGGAATTTTTGGCTAGCAAAGATGGGGGGCAAGAACCACATGTTGAAGGATCTATGACAATATAACTTCTATGTGAATATGAACAAACATAAATCATTACATTGTCTTCCTTGTCCAACGTCAACAATTTTGGCATATAATATTTTGACGGGGGCTCACAATCACAAAAGATTTCCAAGATAGTATATTTGCATGTGAATCTTCTCTTCCCTTATTAATTCTTTCATGAATTGCATCATTGACCAATGCTATGTTTGTCAATCTCCAATAAAATTTTCTACTTATACTCTTCCTTATGTGATGCCATTACTTACCATAAGACTAGCATATGATATTTTTCATTTATTTCCTTTCTTTTTTATTGAACTAGAAAGTAAACAAAATAAAACCCGAACTAAACTTTATTATATATCTCGCACACGATTACAAAGATAGATCCCTAAGCAAACTCTCGAAAAGAAAGGGTCGAAGTAAACTTTTATTTGTCTAAAGCAAAACATAACTATGGATCGAACTAAGATAGATAAAGGCAAAAGGTAGTGGAGGTGATACGATACCGGGGTACCTCCCTCAAGCTTGGTACAAGCCAAGGTTACTGCCCATACCCGATAGTCAATTTTCTTTTGCTGATGAAGAAGGAGGTGGTGGTGATGAAGTGCTAGCAATCTTGTCCTCCATGATCAAGAGATTCTCCAATCTATGAATGACGCTCCGGAGGGCGATGATGTGCTCTTGGAACAGAATATTTTCATGGGTAAGATATTTATTTTGCACACGAACCGTTTCGATGATCCGAAAGGCTTCGATCTCAGTGGGGATGAGATGATCATAGTAAGGTTTAAGGATATCTTCTTCTTCTTCCTCGGTAGACAAGGCCTGCTCAACCACCGACGCTTGATCTCCGGTAACCTCATTGCTCTTGTCCCCTTCGATGGCTTCTATGGGATCTTCTCTCTTCAGCTCGATGTTCATCAACCAAGCATCCTCTTCCATGTTGGTGGAGGAGGAAGAAGACATGATGCCTGGCTTAACAGATCTGACGAAAATAGCAGGAAAAGAAAACAGAAGATTTCTTTGTGATACGGTGGCCAATAGGTTCGGGGGGTATATAAAGATTTTTTTATCTGGGGAAACAAGCAAACAAAAGAAAAACGGGGTCTGGAAGGTACCCGAGGTGGGCACAACCCACCTGGGCGTGCTTGGCAAGCCAGGCGCACCCTGGTGTCTTGTGCCCACCAGGGTGCCTTCCTGGTTGTTTCTTATTTCCCTAATTTTTGTTATATTCCAAAACTGACAGAAGATATTTTTGTGGATTTTTTGGAGTCTGATTACTTACCGTATCATGTACCTCCTCTTTTTCACGATTCTAGAATGTTCCGGAAGGTTTGTTTTATGTGTTCTTCCTGTGTCATAGTTTGGATAATATTGCTTTCAACATTAATGGGCGTACCTGAGATATAATGTTTTATTCATTGCCCATTAACAACCTTAGGTTAGTACCTTCAGGATTATTTATTTTGATGGCTCCAGATCAATAAACCTCCTCGATAACATAGTGTCCTTCCCATTTGGAGAGGAGTTTGCCTGCAAAGAATCTGAAACGAGAGTTTTATAAAAGAACATATTCTCCAACCTTGAACTCATGCTTTTGGATTCTTTTATCATGCCATCTTTTAACTCTTTCTTTAAATAACTTGGCATTTTCATAAGCTTGGGTTCTCCATTCATCTAATGAGCTATTATGAAATAACCTCTTTTCATCGGCAAGTTTGAAAATCATAGTTCAGTTCTTTAATTTCCCAAAATGCTTTATGTTCTATCTCAAGACACAAATGGCAAGCTTTTCCACAAACCATTTTATAAAGAGACATACCCTTAAGATTTTTATAAGCTGTCCTATAAGCCCAAAGTGCACCATCTAATTTCTTAGACCAACTCTTTCGAGACCTATTGACAATTTTTTGTAGTATTAACTTTATTTCTATATTGCTGAGTTCAACTTGACCACTAGACTGAGGATGATAGGGTGATGCAATTTTATGGTTAACATCATATTTAGCAAGCATTTTATGGAAAGCACCATGAATAAAGTGTGAACCACCATCAGTCATTAAATATCTAGGGACTCCAAACCTTGGGAAAATGACTTCCTTAAGCATTTTAATAGAGGTGTTGTGATCAACACTACTAGTTGGAATAGCTTCTACCCACTTAGTAACATAATAAACAACAACAATATTAAAAAAACATAATCAACAACAACCAAAATATGTGTATACCCATTAGAGGAACGAAAAGGTCCCATGTAATCAAATCCCCAAACATCAAATGGTTCAACAGCAAGTGAATAATTCATAGGCATTTCTTGACGCTTACTAATATTTCCAATTCTTTGACATTCATCACAAGATAAAACAAACTCTGCATGATGTCCTCCGTAAGATTCGGAATGACATTTCCGTAGGATTTGTTCCTATTCGTGCTCAGGTACACAACGTCTAATAATACCATCTACCCCTTCTTTAGAAAGATGTGGGTCATCCCAAAAGTAATGTCTTAAATCCTAGAAGAATTTTTTCTTTTGTTGGTATGTGAAGCTAGGTGGTAGGTATTTAGCAACAATGTAATTAGCATAGTCAGCATACCAAGGAGTGTTATGAGAAACATTTGTTGCAGCTAATTGTTCATCAAGAAAACTATCATTAATAGGTTGTGGGTCATCAAGGATATTTTCTAACCTAGACAAGTTATCAGCTATGAGGTTCTTAGCTCCTTTTCTATCAGTGATATATAAGTCAAATTCTTGTATCAAAAGAACCCACCTAATAAGTCTAGGTTTAGCATCTTTCTTTTCCATAAGGTATTTTATAGCAGCATGATCGGTGTGAACAGTAACTTTAGAATCAAGAATGTAAGATCTAAATTTATCACAAGCAAACACCACTGCTAAAAATTCTTTTTTAGTAGTAGCATAATTTCGTTGAGCACTGTCTAGAGTTTTACTAGCATAATGAATAACATTTAATTTCTGATCCACTCTTTGTCGTAGAACAGCACCAACAGCATAGTCACTAGCATCACACATAATTTCAAAAGGCAAGTTCCAGTCAGGTGGTTGAACAATAGGTGCAGAAATCAAGGCTTTCTTAAGTGTTTCAAAGGCTTCTACACAATCATCATCAAAAACAAATGGAACATCCTTTTGTAAAAGATTTGTAAGAGGCCTAGAAATTTTAGAGAAGTCTTTAATAAACCTCCTATAGAAACCAGCATGACCGAGGGAACTACGAATACCTTTGATATCTTTAGGACATGGCATTTTCTCAATTGTATCAACTTTAGCTTTGTCCACCTCAATACCCCGTTCAGAAATTTTATGCCCCAAGACAATACCTTCATTAACCATAAAGTGACACTTCTCCCAATTCAAGACAAGATAAGTTTTCTCACATCTCTGCAAAACTCGATCAAAGTTGCTCAAGCAATCATCAAAAGAAGTTCCGTAAATGAAAAAATCATCCATGAAAACCTCAACAATCTTTTCACAAAAATCATAGAACATAGCAGTCATACATCTTTGAAAGGCAGTAGGTGCATTGCATAAACCAAAAGGCATACGTCTATAAGCATAAGTTCCAAAAGGACAAGTAAAGGTGGTTTTCTCTTGAGCAGGCTGCGAGACAGGTATTTGAGAAAAACCAGAATATCCATCAAGGTTTTTCACAAGCCGCACCCCCTGTCATATATATTGGAGGAGGAAGGAAATAGAGGGGAGGGATAAGGAAGGGGGAATCCTATTCCCTTTCTTTCCTTTCCTCCTTCCCCTCTCCTTCTCCACCTTGGCGTGCCCATATGGGGGGTGCACCAGCCCCTTGTGGCTGGTGCGTTTCCCCTCTTGGCCCATAATGCCCTGATACGTCTCCAACGTATCTATAATTTATGAAGTATTCATGCCAATATATTATCATTCTTGGATGTTTTACAATCATTTTATAGAAAATTTATATCATTTTTGGGACTAACCTATTGACCGAGTGCCCAATGCCAGTTGTTGTTTTTGCTTGTTTTTTACATCGCAGGAAATCAATATCAAATGAGTCCAAACACCGCGAAAATTTTTGGAGATTTTTTATGGACCAGAAGACCCAGGATGAGCCAGAGAAGCACCTGGGGGGGGGGGTGCCCCGAGGGGGCACAACCCACCAGGGCGCCCTGGGCCCCCAGGCGCACCCAGGTGGGTTGTGCCCACCTCGGTGGCCTCCTGCACCCGCTCTTTACCCTATAAATTCACAAATATTCCAAAAACCCTCGGGGTAAACCTAGATCAGAAGTTCAGCCGCCGCAAGGCTCTGTAGCCACCGAAAACCAATCTAGACCCTTTCCGGCACCCTGCCGGAGGGGGGGAATCATCTCCGGTGGCCATCTTCATCATCCCGGCGGCCACCATGATGAGGAGGGAGTAGTCCACCCTTGGGGCTGAGGGTTTGTACCAGTAGCTATGTGTTTAATCTCTCTCTCTCTCTCTCTCTCTCTCTCTCTCTCTCTCTCGTGTTCTTGAGATGTCACGATCTTGATGTATCGCGGGCTTTGTTAATATAGTCGGATCATATGTTGTTTTTCCTTCTCCATCTTGTTGTGAAGAATTGAGTTTTTCCCTTTGAGATTTCGTTGTTATCAGATTGAATGCTTTTATGGATTTGAGAACACTTTATCTATGTCTTGCAATTGAATACTCGTGGTGACAATAGTGTATCGTATTGATTCACTTGATATATGTTTTGGCACTCAACTCGCGGATTCCCGAGGTGACATTGGGGTAATCTATACATAGGGGTTGATGCACGTTCTTGTCTTTGCTTCTCCGGTAGAAATGTTGGGGCACTCTTTGAAGTTCTTTGCGTTGGATTTAATATTATGAATCTGAATTTGCTTTGGTGTTATTTTAGTACGAACTCTTGGTTAGATCGATCGGAAAGAATAGCTGCATGTTATTTTAGTACGAACTCTAGGATAAATTGATCGGAAAGAATAGCTTTGAGGTGGTTTCGTACCCTACAAACAATTCTGTCTTATGTTCTTCGCTAGATAGGAACTTTGGAGTGATTCTTCGTTGCACGTTGAGGGACAGCTATATGATCCAATTATATTAGCATTGTTGAGAGATTGCACTAGTGAAAGTACGGACCCTAGGTTTTGTTTTTAAGCATTGCAATACCGTTTTTGTGCCCGTTTACTATTTTCTACCTTGTTTATTTATTTATTCAGATTATAAATATATACTCCTGCCATCAATATTACACTTTTATCACCATTTCTTCGCTGAACTAGTGCACCTATACAATTTTCCATTGTATTGGGTGTGTTGGGGACACAAGAGATTTCTTGTATTTGGTTGCAGGGTCGTTTGAGAGAGACCATCTTCATCCTACACCTCTCACGGATTGATAAACCTTAGGTCATCCACTTGAGGGAAAATTGCTACTGTCCTACAAAACTCTGCGCTTGGAGGCCCAACACGTGTCTACAAGAATAAAGTTGTGCAGTAGACATCAAGCTATTTTTCAAGCGCCGTTGCCGAGGAGGTGAGTGCTTGAAGGTATATCTTTAGACCTTGCAATCGAATCTTTTTGTTTCTTGTTCTATCACTAGTTTGGTTTATAAAAAGAAAACTACATAAAAATGGAATTGAGGTTGCATCATATTATTGATCATTTTTATAATATCTTCCTTGAAAATGATGGTTCGGAAAATTGTGCTCAATTGTTAGAAGAAGTCAATAAAATGTTTGGCACAAAATATTTGAATGATGAGCATGATTGCAATGTTGTTAGTATGAATTCTTTGAATATCCAAAATGCTAATGATTATTGCACTAGTCATGATAAAAATGTTTCTTATAAGCAGGTCAATTTTTGTGGAGTGAATTTTCACACCAAAAAGGGATGATATATTTTGTAAGAAGCATAAATATTTAGAAACGAAAAAGTTGCAAGAGAGGCTAGTTGATTGTGATCAGAGATTCAATTTTTTTGCCATCCTTGTGAACTTTGCAATGAAAGTGGTCATTTAAATCTCCAATGAAAATTCTTTCATGATCAAATCGTGTCCAAAAATTGTGATAACTTGATTACCTTTGAGCATCATAAAGAGCTTAGTATTCTTTTGGGGTATGAAGAAATGAAACGTATAACTAAGGGTATTCCAAAATTTAATCTCAAGAGATTTCTTGATTTTGATCTAGAGGAAATTTATATGTTTTGTGCGGTAAATTGCATTGAGAATCCTTATATTACCAACTATCTAAATTCAAAAGACAAATAGAATATGAAGAGAGTACTAATTAAAGGGAAAATATTTCCCAATACCCTCCTAGTGTTTATTATGATGAATCAGGTAACGAGGAGGAGCTTCCTATCCAACCAATCTCATCAATCAGAAGCTTGAAAAGGTCAATTAAACCCACACATGATGTTGTGAAGAAGAAGAAAAGAAGAAACAATAGAGGTAATAAGGTATCTCTCCCAAATGATGTTGCTCCTATTGTTGTGCCTCATGAAAATGAATCAAAAATAATTATGGAAGATGATGCACTTGATGATGATTTTTTTATACCTATTGCTTGTTGTGATGATTATGATTGGGATGATAATGATACTTCTTATAATCTTGGAATTCTTTTTGGCACCAACTTGAGAAATTATGATGATAGCAATTGTTATACCATTGGTGCTATTCATACTATTAATGGTGAGAGTTATTATGCTTATGATATGCCAATTCACAAGCTTGGGGATGCTACGTTTGATGATAATGACATGTTTGAGAATTTATTTGCTGTAATTAATGTTTGTCCCAATATTGGGGATTCTATGTGTTGGGGAACGTAGCAGAAATTCAAAATTTTCCTACGTGTCACCAAGATCTATCTATGGAGAGACTAGCAACGAGGGGAAGGAGAGTGCATCTACATACCCTTGTAGATCGCTAAGCGGAAGCGTTCAAGTGAACGGGGTTGATGGAGTCGTACTCGTCGTGATTCAGATCACCGATGATCCTAGTGCCGAACGGACGGCACCTCCGCGTTCAACACACGTACAGCTCGACGATGTCTCCCACGCCTTGATCCAGCAAGGAGAGAGGGAGAGGTTGAGGAAGACTCCATCCAGCAGCAGCACAACGGCGTGGTGGTGATGGAGGAGCGCGGCAATCCTGCAGGGCTTCGCCAAGCACCTACGGGAGAGGAGGAGGTGTCACGGGAGGGAGGGAGGCGCCAAGGGCTCAGGTATAGATGCCCTCCCTCCCCTCCACTATATATAGGGGCAGGGGAGAGGGGGTAGGCGCAGCCTTGCCCCCTCCTCCAAGGAAGGGGTGCGGCTAAGAGGGGGGGAGGAGTCCATCCTCCCCAAGGCACCTCGGAGGTGCCTTCCCCCTTTAGGACTCTCCCCCTTTTCCTATATCTTGGCGCATGGGCCTCTAGGGGCTGGTGCCCTTGGCCCATGTAGGCCAAGGCGCACCCCCTACAGCCCATGTGGCCCCCCGGGGCAGGTGGCCCCACCCGGTGGGCCCCCGGGACCCTTCCGGTGGTCCCGGTACAATACCGATGACCCCGAAACTTGTCCCAATGGCCGAAATAGGACTTCCTATATATAAATCTTTACCTCCGGACCATTCCGGAACTCCTCGTGACGTCCGGGATCTCATCCGGGACTCCGAACAACATTTGGTAACCACATACAAGCTTCCTTTATAACCCTAGCGTCATCGAACCTTAAGTGTGTAGACCCTACGGGTTCGGGAGACATGTAGTCATGACCGAGACGTTCTCCGGTCAATAACCAACAGCGGGATCTGGATACCCATGTTGGCTCCCACATGTTCCACGATGATCTCATCGGATGAACCACGATGTCAAGGACTCAATCGATCCCGTATACAATTCCCTTTGTCTAGCGGTATGGTACTTGCCCGAGATTCGATCGTCGGTATACCGATACCTTGTTCAATCTCGTTACCGGCAAGTCTCTTTACTCGTTCCGTAACACATCATCCCGTGATCAACTCCTTGATCACACTGTGCACATTATGATGATGTCCTACCGAGTGGGCCCAGAGATACCTCTCCGTTTACACGGAGTGACAAAATCCCAATCTCGATTCGTGCCAACCCAACAGACACTTTCAGAGATACCCGTAGTGTACCTTTATAGCCACCCAGTTACGTTGTGACGTTTGGCACACCCAAAGCACTCCTACGGTATCCGGGAGTTACACAATCTCATGGTCTAAGGAAATGATACTTGACATTAGAAAAGCTTTAGCATACGAACTACATGATCTTGTGCTAGGCTTAGGATTGGGTCTTGTCCATCACATCATTCTCCTAATGATGTGATCCCGTTATCAACGACATCCAATGTCCATGGTCAGGAAACCGTAACCATCTATTGATTAACGAGCTAGTCAACTAGAGGCTTACTAGGGACATGGTGTTGTCTGTGTATCCACACATGTATCTGAGTTTCCTATCAATACAATTCTAGCATGGATAATAAACGATTATCATGAACAAGGAAATATAATAATAATCAATTTATTATTGCCTCTAGGGCATATTTCCAACAGTCTCCCACTTGCACTAGAGTCAATAATCTAGTTCACATCGATATGTGATTAACACTCAAGGTCACATCCCCATGTGACTAACACCCAAAGAGTTTACTAGAGTCAATAATCTAGTTCACATTTACCATGTGATTAACACTCGATGAGTTCTGGGTTTGATCATGTTATGCTTGTGAGAGAGGTTATAGTCAACGGGTCTGAACCTTTCAGATCCGTGTGTGCTTTACAAATCTCTATGTCATCTCCTAGATGCAGCTACCACGTTCTATTTGGAGCTATTCCAAATAATTGTTCTACTTGGAGCTATTCTAAATTGTTGCTCCATTATATGTATCCGGTATCTCTACTCAGAGCTATCCGGATAGGTGTCAAGCTTGCATCGACGTAACCCTTTACGACGAACTCTTTTACCACCTCCATAATCGAGAAAAATTCCTTAGTCCACTAATTTCTAAGGATAACTTTGACCGCTGTCGTGTGATCCATTCTTGGATCACTCTTGTACCCCTTGACTGACTCATGGTAAGGCACACTTCAGGTGCGGTACTCAGCATGGCATACTGTAGAGCCTATGTCTTAAGCATAGGGGACGACCTTCGTTCCTTTCTCTCTATTCTGCCGTGGTCGAGCTTTAAGTCTTAACTTCGTACCTTACAACTCAGGCAAGAACTCCTTCTTTGACTGGTCCATCTTGAACACCTTCAAGATCACGTCAAGGCATGTGCTCATTTGAAAGTACTATTAAGCGTTTTGATCTATCCTTATAGATCTTGATGCTCAATGTTCAAGTAGCTTAATCCAGGTTTTCCATTGAAAACACTTTCCAAATAACCCTATATGCTTTCCAGAAATTCTACGTCATTTCTGATCATTAATATGTCAACAACATATACTCATCAGAAATTCTATAGTGCTCCCACTCACTTCTTTGTAAATACAAGTTTCTCATAAACTTTGTATACACCCAAAATCTTTGATCATCATCAAAGCATACATTCCAACTCCGAGATGCTCACTCCAGTCCTCAGAAGGATTGCTGGAGCTTTGCATACTTATTAGCATATTTCAGGATAGACAAAACCTTCCGGTTGTATCACATACAACCTTTCCTCAAGAATCGTCGAGGAAACAATGTTTTGACATCCTATCTGCAAGATTTCATAAATAATGCAGTAATTGCTAATATAATTCCAACAGACTCTTAGCATCGCTACGAGTGAGAAAGTCTCATCGTAGTCAACTCCTTGAACTTGTCGAAAAACATCTTAACGACAAGTCGAGCTTTCTCAATGGTGACACTTACCATCATTGTCTGTCTTCCTTTCAAAACCCATATGTACCTAACAGCCTTACGACCATCAAGTAGTTCTTCCAAAGTCTACACTTTGTTTTCATACATGGATCCTCTCTCGGGTTTTATGGCCTTGAGCCATTTATCGGAATCCGGGCCCACCATTGCTTCTCCATAGCTCGTAGGTTCATTGTTGTCTAGCAACATGACTTCCAAGACAGGATTACGTACCACTCTAAAGTAGTACGCATCCTTGTCATCCCACGAGGTTTGGTAGTGACTTGATCTGAAGTTTCATGATCACTATCATAAACTTCCACTTCAGTTGGTGTACGTGCCACAGGAACAACTTCCTGTGCCCTGCTACACACTTGTTGAAGTGACGGTTCAATAACCTCATCAAGTCTCCACCATCCTCCCACTCAACTTTTCGAGAGAAACCTTTCCTCGAAAAAGGACCCGATTCAAGAAACAATCCCTATTGCTTTCGGATCTGAATTAGGAGGTATACCCAACTGTTTTCGGGTGTCCTATGAAGATGCATTTTGTCTGCTTTGGGTTCGAGCTTATCAACCTGAAACCTTTTCACATAAGCGTCGCAGCCCCAAACTTTCAAGAAACGGCAACTTAGGTTTCTCCAAACCATAGTTCATACGGTGTCGTCTCAACGAAATTATGTGGTGCCCTATTTAAAGTGAATGTGGTTGTCTCTAATGCCTAACCCATGAACGATAGTGGTAACTCGATAAGAGACATCATGGTATGCACCATATCCAATAGGGTGCAACTATGACGTTTGGACACACCATCATACTATGGTGTTCCAGGCTGTATCAGTTGTGAAACAATTTCCACAATGTCTTAATTCTGTGCCAAACTCGTGATTCAGATATTCATCTCTATGATCATATCATAGATCTTTTATCCTCTTGTCACGACGATCTTTCAACTTCACACTAAAATTACTTGAACCTTTCAATAATTCAGACTCGTGATTCATCAAGTAAATATACTCAACATCTACTCGAATCATCTGTGAAGTAAGAACATAACGATATTCACTGCATGCCTCAGCACTCATTGGACTGCACACATCAAAATGTGTTACTTCCAACAAGTTGCTATCTTGTTCCATCTTACTGAAAACGAGGCTTTTCAGTCATCTTGCCCATGTGGTATGATTTTCATGTCCCAAGTGATTCAAAATCAAGTGAGTTTAAACGGTCCATTTGCATGGAGTTTCTTCATGCATATACACCAATAGACATGGTTCGCATGTCTCAAACTTTTCTAAACGAGTGAGTCCAAAGATCCATCAACATGGAGCTTCTTCATGCGTTTTATACCATTATGACTTACATAGCAGTGCCACAAGTAAGTGGTACTATCATTACTATCTTTTGGCATGAACATGTGTATCACTACGATCGAGATTTAATAAACCATTCATTTTAGGTGTAAGACCATTGAAGGTATTATTCAAATAAATAGAGTAACCATTATTCTCCTTAAATGAATAACAGTATTGCGATAGACGTAATCCAATCATGTCTATGCTCAACGCAAACACCAAATAACAATTATTTAGGTTTAACACCAATCTCTTTGGTAGAGGGAGCGTGCGATGCTTGATCATATCAAGCTTGGAAAAACTTCCAACACATATCGTCAGCTCACCTTTAGCTAGTCTCCGTTTTATTCCGTAGCTTTTATTTCGAGTTACTAACACTTAGCAACCGAACCGGTATCTAATACCCTGGTGCTACTAGGAGTACTAGTAAAGTACACATTAACATAATGTATATCCAATATACTTCTATCGACCTTTCCAGCCTTCTTATCTACCAAGTATCTAGGGTAGTTCTGCTCTAGTGGTTGTTCCCCTTATTACAGAAGCACTTAGTCTCGGGTTTGGGTTTTACCTTGGGTTTCTTCACTAGAGCAGCAGCTGATTTGCCGTTTCATGAAGTATCCCTTCTTGCCCTTGCCCTTCTTGAAACTAGTGGTTTCACCAACCATCAACAATTGATGCTCCTTCTTGATTTCTACTTTCGCGGTGTCAAACATCGTGAATACCTCAAGGATCATCATATCTATCCCTGATATGTTATAGTTCATCACGAAGCTCTAGCAGCTTGGTGACAATGACTTTGGAGAAACATCACTATCAAGTGATTGTTACACTCAGACAATCTGAGCACAAGCTCAACGATTGAGCTTTTCTCCCTTAGTTTGCAGGCTAAGAAAATCGTCGGAGGTCTTATACCTCTTGACGTGGGCACGAGCCTGAAATCCCAATTTCAGCCCTCGAAACATCTCATATGTTCCGCTACGTTTTGAAAACGTCTTTGGTGCCTCAACTCTAAACCGTTTAACTGAACTATCACGTAGTTATCAAAACGTGTATGTCCGATGTTCGCAACATCCACAAACGACGTTTGGGGTTCAGCACACTGAGCGGTGCATTAAGGACATAAGCCTTCTATGAAACAATGAGGACAATCCTCAGTTTACGGACCTAGTCCGCATAATTGCTACTATCAACTTTCAACTAATTTTTCTCTAGGAACATATCTAAACAGTAGAACTATAGCGTGAGCTACGACATAATTTGCAAAATCCTTTTGACTATGTTCAGGATAATTAAGTTCATCTTATGAACTCCCACTCAGATAGACATCCCTCTAGTCATCTAAGTGATTACATGATCCGAGTCAAACTAGGCCGTGTCCGATCATCACGTGAGACGGACTAGTCATCATCGGTGAACATCTTCATGTTGATCGTATCTTCTATACGACTCATGTTCGACCTTTCGGTCTCCGTGTTCCGAGGCCATGTCTGTACATGCTAGGCTCGTCAAGTTAACCCTAAGTGTTTCGCATGTGTTCCGAGGCCATGTCTGTACATGCTAGGCTCGTCAACACCCGTTGTATTTGAACGTCTGAATAAAACACCCGATCATCACGTGATGTTTTGAAACAGCGAACTGTCGCAACGGTGCACAGTTAGGGGAGAACATTTCTTGAAATTGTTGTAAGGGATCATCTTATTTACTACCGTCGTTCTAAGCAAATAAGATGTATAAACATGATAAACATCACATGCAATCAAATAGTGACATGATATGGCCATCATCACTTTGCTCCTTTTGATCTCCATCTTCGGGGCTCCATGATCATCATCGTCACCGGCATGACACCATGATCTCCATCGTCATGATCTCCTTGAAGTTGCCTCGCCAACTATTACTTCTACTACTATGGCTAACGGTTAGCAATAAAGTAAAGTAATTACATGACGTTTAAGTTGACACGCAGGTCACAAATAAATAAAGACAACTCCTATGGCTCCTGCCGGTTGTCATACTCATCGACATGCAAGTCGTGATTCCTATTACAAGAACATGATCAATCTCATACATCACATATATCATTCATCACATCCTTTTGGCCATATCACATCACATAGCATACCCTGCAAAAACAAGTTAGACGTCCTCTAATTGTTGTTTGCATGTTTTACGTGGCTGCTATGGGTTTCTAGCAAGAACGTTTCTTACCTACGCATGAACCACAACGTGATATGCCAATTGCTATTTACCCTTCATAAGGACCCTTTTCATCGAATCCGATCCGACTAAAGTGGGAGAGACAGACACCCGCCAGCCACCTTATGCAACTAGTGCATGTTTGTCGGTGGAACCGGTCTCACGTAAGCGTACGTGTAAGGTTGGTCCGGGCCGCTTCATCCCACGATGCCGCCGAATCAAGATAAGACTAGTAACGGCAAGCATATTGAACAATATCGACGCCCACAACTACTTTGTGTTCTACTCGTGCAAAGAATCTACGCAATAGACCTAGCTCTGATACCACTGTTGGGGAACGTAGCAGAAATTCAAAATTTTCCTACGTGTCACCAAGATCTATCTATGGAGAGACTAGCAACGAGGGGAAGGAGAGTGCATCTACATACCCTTGTAGATCGCTAAGCGGAAGCGTTCAAGTGAACGGGATTGATGGAGTCGTACTCGTCGTGATTCAGATCACCGATGATCCTAGTGCCGAACGGACGGCACCTCCGCGTTCAACACACGTACAGCTCGACGATGTCTCCCACGCCTTGATCCAGCAAGGAGAGAGGGAGAGGTTGAGGAAGACTCCATCCAGCAGCAGCACAACGGCGTGGTGGTGATGGAGGAGCGCGGCAATCCTGCAGGGCTTCGCCAAGCACCTACGGGAGAGGAGGAGGTGTCACGGGAGGGAGGGAGGCGCCAAGGGCTCAGGTATAGATGCCCTCCCTCCTCTCCACTATATATAGGGGCAGGGGAGAGGGGGGAGGCGCAGCCTTTCCCCCTCCTCCAAGGAAGGGGTGCGGCTAAGAGGGGGGGAGGAGTCCATCCTCCCCAAGGCACCTCGGAGGTGCCTTCCCCCTTTAGGACTCTCCCCCTTTTCCTATATCTTGGCGCATGGGCCTCTAGGGGCTGGTGCCCTTGGCCCATGTAGGCCAAGGCGCACCCCCTACAGCCCATGTGGCCCCCCCGGGGCAGGTGGCCCCACCCGGTGAGCCCCCGGGACCCTTCCGGTGGTCCCGGTACAATACCGATGACCCCGAAACTTGTCCCGATGGCCGAAACAGGACTTCCTATATATAAATCTTTACCTCCGGACCATTCCGGAACTCCTCGTGACGTCCGGGATCTCATCCGGGACTCCAAACAACATTCGGTAACCACATACAAGCTTCCTTTATAACCCTAGCGTCATCGAACCTTAAGTGTGTAGACCCTACGGGTTCGGGAGACATGTAGTCATGACCGAGACGTTCTCCGGTCAATAACCAACAGCAGGATCTGGATACCCATGTTGGCTCCCACATGTTCCATGATGATCTCATCGGATGAACCATGATGTCAAGGACTCAATCGATCCCGTATACAATTCCCTTTGTCTAGCGGTATGGTACTTGCCCGAGATTCGATCGTCGGTATACCGATACCTTGTTCAATCTCCTTACCGGCAAGTCTCTTTACTCGTTCCATAACACATCATCCCGTGATCAACTCCTTGATCACACTGTGCACATTATGATGATGTCCTACCGAGTGGGCCCAGAGATACCTCTCCGTTTACACGGAGTGACAAAATCCCAATCTCGATTCGTGCCAACCCAACAAACACTTTCAGAGATACCCGTAGTGTACCTTTATAGCCACCCAGTTACGTTGTGACGTTTGGCACACCCAAAGCACTCCTACGGTATCCGGGAGTTGCACAATCTCATGGTCTAAGGAAATGATACTTGACATTAGAAAAGCTTTAGCATACGAACTACATGATCTTGTGCTAGGCTTAGGATTGGGTCTTGTCCATCACATCATTCTCCTAATGATGTGATCCCATTATCAACGACATCCAATGTCCATGGCCAGGAAACCGTAACCATCTATTGATCAACGAGCTAGTCAACTAGAGGCTTACTAGGGACATGGTGTTGTCTATGTATCCACACATGTATCTGAGTTTCCTATCAATACAATTCTAGCATGGATAATAAACGATTATCATGAACAAGGAAATATAATAATAATCAATTTATTATTGCCTCTAGGGCATATTTCCAACACTATGTTTGATGAAGATGATCTTTTTAGTCCCCTTACTTTGAATGATCAAATTTGCTATGATGATTGCTTGCCTCCTATTTATGATGATTATTGTGATGATACTTATGTTATAAAAAGTAGTGATAATTATTGCCATAATTTTGATTATCCTTTTATTGAACATTACTCTTTTAATGTGGGAACAATTTATAGTATTCGAGTTTCCTATGATACTCCCACTATTATGAATGAGAATAAAATTGCTTATATGGAGGGTAATAAATTTTCTATGCTTTTGGGTCATGAAAAGAATGATTTATGTGATGGTTATATTGATGAATCTATTCATGATTCTACTGAAAATTATTATGAGAGAGGAACTTATGATTCGTGATGCTCTCTTTATGTTTCAATTCTTATCTTTTATGCGAGCATCATTGAAATCATCATGCCTAGCTAAAAGGCATTAAAGAAAAGTGCTTGTTGGGAGACAACCCAAAACTTTTACCTACTGTTTTTGTGTGTTCACATGATTAGGCTACTGTAGTAATCATGTTTTATTGCTTTTGTTTCAATAAAGTGCCAAGTAAGACCTTTGGGATGGTCTATGGTGATAGTTGATTTGATCTTGCTGAAAAACAGAAACTTTTGTGCTCAGGAAAACAATTCTCATTTTAACAGAAGCGTGATAAAATGCTGATTCTTTTGGAAGAATAGTGATATAAAAATTACACAGGTTTTCCTATTTTTTCAGAATTTTTGGAGTAGCATAAATATGGTTGGAGTACTGATGACTATAGACTGTTCTGTTTTTGACAGATTCTGTTTTCAATACATAGTTTGCTTGTTTTCTAGTTTCTATGGCTTATATTGCTCAATATAAATTGTGGTAATGATATGATATAGTAGGAATTGTGTGGAAACAATTATGAACTTGTCTTCAACAGTAACAAAAGTGAAATGGTTTGCTCTTTATCATACTAACCTATCTCACAAAGTTCCGTTAAGTTTTGTGAGATTGAAGTTTACAAGTATTGGGTGAGATGTCGATAAGAGAATAATAAGGAGTGACAAGACCCTAGGCTTGGGGATATCCAAGGCACCCCAGGGTAATATTCAAGGAAGATCCAAGCAACTAAGCTTGGGGATGCCCCGGAAGGCATCCCCTCTTTCGTCTCCAACATTATCGGCAACCTCACTTGGAGCTATGTTTTCATTCGTCACATGATATGAGTTTTGCTTGGAGCATCATTTTATTTTACTTGTATTTGCTTGCTGTTCTTTAGAATAATGTTTTGCATCTTTTATCACAATAAAAGTGGCATTTATAGCCTTTACTATGCTTATTTCGCAAGTACACATGTTGCTGTTGAAAACAGAAAGTTTACCGCTGTTGCAAAAATTCCCTAGAAAAGTCAGAATGTGATAAAAGGTTGAAACTTTTTGCAAAATGAGATCTGATAAATTCTTATGTTTGCAGTGTTTGCATATGTTTTCTTGTTTAATGATTCTATTTGAGGATAGGAATATTAAATATGCAGAGGCATTTAGTATGCAATGTTGAATAATAATTTTAGTGATTTGCTACAGTAGAGAATGATAAGGTTTTTTTGCATTGGTTTATACTAACTTATATCACGAGTTCTTGTTGAGTGTTGTGTGGTTGAAGCTTTTGAGATTTAGGAAAACTGTGATATGAGAAGAATTAAGGGGACACAAAAGCTCAAGCTTGGGGATGCCCAAGGCACCCCAAGATAATATTTCAAGAAGTCTCAAGCATCTAAGCTTGGGGATGCCCCGATAGGCATCCCACCTTTCCTCTTCAACAATTATCGGTTAGAATCAGTTGAGCGTAAGTTTTTGCTTCTTCACATGAGTTGTGCTATTCTTAGAATGTCATTTTATTTTAATTTTGCTTGTTGTTTTAATAAAATACTTAGATCTGAAAGTTTTTAAATAAAATAGAGTCCTCAAATAGTTTCCAAGGAGGCTAGGTAAGCGGCACGCACATCCCGTCAACGAAGCTCTTTTATATAGAATTGCTCTAGTGCTTCACTTAAATCTTTTTGAGAACGATGTGATTTAGTATTTTTTTTGAAGAAATTCTCTCTTGCTTCACTTAAATTAATTGAGAGAAAGAAATATTATGCTCATGATCTTCATTTATATCTTTTTGGAGTAGCTTGTCATTTACTCTTGTGCTTTACTTATATCCTATGAGTAAATTGTTGAATAAATTGAATATCATTACATTGAAATCATATCATGCCTAGTGGTAGCTTCACATTGGGTTTAGAAATTGAAATCTTTTGAGGCTTGACAATCACAATATTGGTCATACAAGCAATTCAAGAATAATTAGTATAAGTAAGAGAACTTTCACAAGCAAATACACTATGTTGGAAATCTCTTGTGATTGTGAGCCCCCATCAAAATATTATATGCCAAAATTGTTGACGTTGGACAAGGAACACAATGTAATGGTTTATGTTTGTTCATATTCACATAGAAGTTATATAGTCATAGATCCTTCAACATGTGGTGCTTGCCCCCCATCTTTGCTAGCCAAAAATTCCGCACCAAGTAGAGATACTACTTGTGCATCCAAAAAACCCTTAAACCCAAATCTTATCTTCAAGAGTCCACCATACCTACCTAAGGATTGAGCAAGATCCTTCAAGTAAGTTGTCATCAGTGCAATAAGGCAATGAAAATTGCTTCTAAAAGTGTCAGATCATTTAGTGTAAGAGAAAATTGAGCGTTTTACGAACTTGTGATGTTAAAGAATAAAAGCGACAAACTGCATAATAAAGGTTTCTATCATAAGGGGCAATATAATGTGATGTTCTTTTGCACTAAGGGGTTGAGAATGCAAACAAATAAGCGCATGGCAACCTCTGCTTCCCTCTGCGAAGAGCCTATCTTTTACTTTTCAGTATTTACTTTTATGCAAAGAGTCAAAGTTTTTCTCTCTATTCCTTTTTTATTTTTTCCTTTAGAAAGCATCATGTGGTGAGGAAAGATCTAGGCACATATGTCCAGTTGAATATGGGTAGCATGAGTTATTATTGTTGACATCACCCTTGATGGTGAATACGTTGGGAGGCAAACAATAAGCCCCTATCTTTCTATGTGTCTAGTTGAAACGTTTTGCTCATGTGTATGCGGTGAGTGTTAGAAATCATAGAAGACTATATGATGGTTGAGTATGTGGAGCTCTTACTTAGACTCTGTTGAATAAGTTGAATTGCAATTTCTTGGTGAGTGAGAACATAGGTTGTTGAGTTTCAAGAGAATTCATTGTTTGAAACTTAACATGTGAGTTGGTTGCTACTTTAACATGAGAAATTTTATGAGAAATAGTTGTTGTTATGATGCTAGGAAAAGTGATTGAAATTGTCATTGATAAAACTTGTGCACTTTGCTAGCATTCACACTTCATAAATTATTTCTTTTAACATTTACCTACTCGCGGACGAGTAGGAATTAAGCTTGGGGATGCTGATACGTCTCCAACGTATCTATAATTTATGAAGTATTCATGCCAATATATTATCATTCTTGGATGTTTTACAATCAATTTATATAAACTTTATATCTTTTTTGGGACTAACCTATTGACTAGTGCCCAGTGCCAGCTGCAGTTTTTTGCTTGTTTTTTTACATTGCATGAAATCAATATCAAACGGAGTCCAAACACCGTGAAACTTTTTGGAGATTTTTTTATGGACCAGAATACCCAGGATGGGCCAGAGAAGCACTTGGGGGGGGGTGCCCCGAGGGGGCACAACCCACCAGGGCGAGCCTGGGCCCCCAGGTGCGCCCACCTCGGTGGCCTCCGACATCCCCTCTTTACCCTATAAATTCACAAATATTCCAGAAACCCTCGGGGTTAACCTATATCAGAAGTTTCGCCGCCGCAAGGCTCTGTGGCCACCGAAAACCAATGTAGACCCTTTCTGGCACCCTACCGGAGGGGGAATCATCTCTGGTGGCCATCTTCATCATCCCGACGGCCACCACGATGAGGAGGGAGTAGTCCACCCTCGGGGCTGAGGGTTTGTACCAGTAACTATGTGTTTAATCTCTCTCTCTCTCTCTCTCTCTCTCTCTCTCTCTCTCTCTCTCTTTCTCATATTCTTGAGATGTCACGATCTTGATGTATCGCGGGCTTTGTTAATATAGTCTGATCATATGGTGTTTTTCTTCTCCATCTTGTTGTGATGAATTGAGTTTTTCCCTTTGAGATTTTGTTGTTATCGGATTGAATACTTTTATGGATTTGAGAACACTTGATCTATGTCTTGCAATTGAATAATCGTGGTGACAATGGGGTATCGTATTGTTTCACTTGATATATATTATGGCACTCAACTCGCGGATTCCTAAGGTGACATTGGGGTAATCTATGCATAGGGGTTGATGCACGTTCTTGTCTTTGTTTCTCTGGTAGAAATCTTTGGGCACTCTTTGAATTTTTTTGCATTGGATTGAATATTATGAATCTGAACTTGCTTTGGTGTTATTTTAGTACGAACTCTTGGTTAGATCGATCGGAAAGAATGGTTGCATGTTATTTTAGTACGAACTCTAGGATAAATTGATCGGAAAGAATAACTTTGAGGTGGTTTCAAACCCTACAAACAATTCCGTCTTATGTTCTCTGCTAGATAGGAACTTTGGAGTGATTCTTCGTTGCACGTTGAGGGACAGTTATATGATCCAATTATATTAGCACTGTTGAGAGATTGCACTAGTGAAAGTACATACTCTAGGCCTTGTTTTTAAGCGTTGCAATACCGTATTTGTGCCCGTTTACTATTTGCTACCTTGTTTTTATTTATTTATTTAGATTATAAATATATACTTATACCATCAATATTACACTTTTATCACCATTTCTTCGCTGAACTAGTGCACCTATACAATATGCCATTGTATTGGGTGTGTTGGGGACACAAGAGATTTCTTGTATTTGGTTGCAGGGTCGTTTGAGAGAGACCATCTTCATCCTACACCTCGCACGGATTGATAAACCTTAGGTTATCCACTTGAGGGAAAATTGCTACTGTCCTACAAAACTCCGCGCTTGGAGGCCCAACACATGTCTACAAGAATAAAGTTGCGTAGTAGACATCAGGCCCATATCTTTTGCCGGGGGTGCCCAAAACCCCTTCCGGTGACCTGATATGTACCTGACACCCTCCGGAACACTTCCGGTGTCCGAATACTATCGTCCTATATATCAATCTTTACCTCCCGACCATTTCGATACTCCTCGTCATGTCCGTGATCTCATCCAGGACTCCAAATGACATTCGGTCACCAAATCACATAACTCATATAATACTATATCGTCATCGAACGTTAAGCGTGCGGACCCTACGGGTTCGAGAACTATGTATACATGACCGAGACACCTCTCCGGTCAATAACCAATAATAGAACCTAGTTGCTCATATTGGCTCCTACATATGGTACGAAGATCTTTATCGGTCGAACCTTTGTGACAACATACGTAATTTCCTTGGTCCATCGGTATGTTACTTGTCCGAGATTCGATCGTCGGTATCTTCATACCTAGTTCAATCTCTTTACCGGCAAGTCTCTGTAGCGACCCAACCTCAAACAATCAAGTCTTTGTGCTTAAGTGTCATCCCTGGACCGGTATGATGACACACACAATACTTGAGGTTTATAACAGAGGTAAATCACATGTATAAAGTAACGTAAATACTGTTACCTCAATCCATATAGCGGAAGTAACAACAAGGTTGTGGATTCCCATCAACACCAATGGGAAAGTTGAGTGTAGAAATCGTAACCCTAACGTATCACTTACTAGTCGTAAAATTCCTACAACATGAGACGTTGTAGCCATGTAGGTCAGTACACTGAATGTACTGGTAATTTCACACTGTAGAGCAATGCTGAAAAAATGGCTATCACGACATGCATATTTGGCTGGTGGATGCTCTACGGTTATCCTTTGCATAAAGCTAATTTTTTCCTACAACAAAGGAATACATTTTATTTAACTACAAAGTTTGTTGAAAACATTGAGAAGGTAACCCCAACTCAATCCCAATTAAAAGTTAACAACCCAATCAAATTAGTTAAATAGAGTGATGAGATCACATAATAATTCAAGTACCAGATACTCAAGATGTCCATAACTGAGGACACAGCTAATCATGATTTGTTTGTACACTTTGTAGAGGTTTGCACAGTTTTCCCCACAAGACTCGATCTCCTCCGTTGAATTTCTCGCACTACAGGATGTTTGAGAAACGGATGTCCGAGACACAGTCTTTCAGAAGCATCAACTCTTTACGACGGGTAGACCATACCACCTACATCCCCTACATCTGCTAGTATACCACTGAAAGAGGTCACACAACATACTCAACTATGCCAGAGCCCATAATGGCTTGTGACTGCACACGGAAGTTTCCAACATGAATAACATTATGATCCCTTTGAGCCTAGGTGGAAAACCATAGGATGATCACATGGATACCCCGGGATCTCCTAGGACAACACTGGGTTCCCCAGGTGTCCGGGCAATCAACTGGTATCCCCAGGGTGCCCCAACCATTCCACCCTGATGTACATTTAAGTAACCACCTTAAGTTTCGCTTAGTTAAATATAACCCTCACAACTTGCATGGAATCTCACATACCAAACCACGTCTTTGAATGAAGGGCAATAGGTTCCTACCTCATCAACTACTTCCCAATACCCACATGTTATCAAATCCTACTCATGCAATGTTTGAGGGTTGAATCTAATGCATAAAAACTGGGTAATAAAGGGAGTATGGTCAAAGTGTGAACTTGCCTTGTACTATTGATGAAGATGATTCGCACTCATAACTCCTAATAGTTCTACGCGTCACACTTCAGTCAATCTATTGTAAGCAAGCAATAGTAACCACACATAAGCAATCATGCAAAAGAATCAAAGAAAAGATCTCAGAAAACTTTGAAAACAAGCAATTAAATCTTGCAATAGAAAACAATTTTCAACAGTAACAAAATTGGGTGAATTTTGTCTTATCAGAAAGTTTAGATCAAGAGCTTTATTTTGCAAAAAGAATCAACTAAATCAGAGTTATAAAACTCAAGTTATGATCAAACGAAATTCAAATTCAAATCTATTTGAAACCAACTTTTAAACTTTAAAAAACATGTTTAAGTTCATTATCTGGTTAGAGGAGATCATAACGAAGAAGTGGGCATCGGTTTCGTTGGATTTGGACAAACGAGTAAAAAGTTGTGATCATTTAAAGATCAGGGACTAAACTATAAATAAAACACCTACAAAGAGGTCCCTGACTAAAACAAAAAACCTAACGAACGAGCGTTTGCTACAGAACTATATGAAACGAACACATTCGCTAAACACACCTAAATAGAGAACATTTGCTAAATTAGTAAACCTAAACAAAACCGGTTTTATATAAAAAATGATCTAGGGTTTTTGAAAAGAAAAATTAAGAAAAACTCATAGTGGTTTATTACCAGTTCGGGGTGGTTTCCGTCAAAAACCGGCGGCGGTGGCATCGGTGAGGAGCGGCGGCGGCGACTCCCCGGGGCGGCGCGGTTTGGCAACATGGCAGAGCAGCGGCGCGGTGGTAGAGTGCGACGGCGACGGCGCGACTGCAGGGCGAAGTGCGGCGAGAAGCGGCAGTGGCGCGACGAGATGCGGGCGTCGGCGGAGCTGCGCTGCGAGGCGAGCAGGCGGCGGGAACGGGATCCAGGGGCCCCGAGGTGGAGTATATATAGTGGGGGGCGGCGAACCTCGGGAGGCGTGCCCGGGTCGGAGTCCCTGGTGGCGACAGCGTGCTGGCGACGGACTTGGTGCGGGAGAAGGAAGGCGGTGCGGGCGCTGGGCCGCGGCCTGGCTGGAGCTGGGTCGGCCCAGTTCGGTAGAGAAGAGAGTTTTTTTAAACACATACAAACAAAAGAACAAAAACGAAAAGAAATAAAAGTATAATATAGGCATATTATATATCAAAATTTCCAGAAAAAGATTTTCTACAACATGAACATTTTTCAAACGTCAAATAAAATCCACAAAAATTTAAATAAAGCAAAGAGTGCTACTCTTTCAATAAAACCCAAGAAAATCATTTTAAAAATACCAAAATGATTTAAAATTTATTTCTCTCCAATTTTCTACTATAGGGAATCATTTTACCCTAATTTCCATATATTTTATTTGTGGAGAAAACATAATTTGAATAAAAACCAAATAACTCCAAATTGAAAAATGATTTTAGAGGGACTTTAAATTTGATTATTTTAAACTCCCAACTCATATTTCATTTGTTTTGAAGAAGTCATTTTATCTTCTCTCATGAAAATCATTGAGTTGCATAAAGCTTCTGAATTTGAAATAGTTCCAAATTGAATTCAAATCTTTTCAAAACCCTTTTCATTTAATTAAAATGGAAGAAGTCATATTATCCTCACTCTAGGGTTTTGTGATGAAAAGAATTTGAATTCATGGAGATCAGAAAGCAAAGTGAAAGTTTTAGGGAAGTCATTTTATTCCCTCTCATTCAACTTTCAAAAAGTTTCAACTTTCACTCAATTTCACACAAGCAACCACCCCACAATCAAGCAAACAAAACAAAACGATTTATTTAATATAACATTCCAAAATTTAGAATTTTGGGATGTTACAGTCTCTTTACTCGTTCCGTAATACATCATCTCGTGACTAACTCGTTAGTCGTTTGTTTACAAGCTTATGATGTGTATTATGGAGAGGGCCCAGAGATACCTCTCCGATACTCGGAGTGAAAAATCCTAATCTCGATCTATGCCAACTCAACAGACACCTTTAGAGATACCTGCAGAGCATATTTATGATCACCCAGTTACGTTGTGACTTTTGATAGCACATAAGGCATTCCTCCGGTATCCGGGAGTTGCATAATCTCATAGTCGAAGGAATATGTGTTTGACATGAAGAAAGCAATAGCAATAAACTGAACGATCATTATGCTATGCTAACGGATGGGTCTTGTCCATCACATCATTCTCCTAATGATGTGATCCCGTTATCAAATGACAACACATGTTCATGGTTAGGAAACCTTAACCATCTTTGATCAATGAGCTAGTCTAGTAGAGGCTTACTAGGGACATGGTATTTGTTTATGTATTCACACATGTATTTAAGTTTCCGATCAATACAATTGTAGCATGAATAATAAACCTTTATCATGAATAAGGAAATATAAAATAACAACTTTATTATTGTCTCTAGGGCATATTTGCTTATGTCTCCCACTTGCACTAGAGTCAGTAATCTAGTTCACATCACCATGTGATTAACACCCATAGTTCACATCGCCATTTGACCAACACCCAAAGAGTTTACTAGAGTCAATAATCTAGTTCACATCGCTATGTGATTAACACCCAAAGAGTACTAAGGTTGATCATGTTTTGCTTGTGAGAGAAGTTTAGTCAACGAGTCTGCCACATTCAGATTCGTATGTATTTCGCAAATTTCTATGTCTACAATGCTCCGCATGGAGCTACTCTAGCTAATTTCTCCCACTTCCAATACATATCCAGATTGAGACTCAGAGTCATCTGGATTAGTGTTAAAGCTTGCATCGACGTAACCCATTACGATGAACTCTTTATCACCTCCATAACCGAGAAATATTTCCTTAGTCCTCTTAGGTAACTAAGGATAATTTTGACCATTGTCCAGTGATGTACTCCTGGATCACTATTGTACCCCCTTGCCAAACTCATGGCAAGGTACACAATAGGTCTGGTACATAGCATGGCATACTTTATAGAACCTATGGCTGAGGCATAGCGAATGACTTCCATTCTCTCTCTATCTTATGTCGTGGTCGGGTTTTGAGTCTTACTCAACTTCACACCTTGTACTACAAGCAAGAACCCCTTCTTAGACTGGACCATTTTGAACTTCTTCAAATCTTATCAAGGTATGTGTTCTGTGTAAGTTCTATTAAGCGTATTGATCTATCCCTATAGATCTTGATGCTCAATATGTAAGTAGCTTCATCGAGGTCTTTCATTGAGAAATTCTTATTCAATTATCCTTTTATGCTATCCAGAAATTCTGTATCATTTCCAATCAATAATATGTCATCCACATATAATATCTAAAATGCTACAGAGCTCCCACTCACTTTCTTGTAAATATAGGCTTCACCATAAGTCTGTATAAAACCATATGCTTTGATCACCTCATCAAAGCGTATATTCCAACTCCGAGATATTTGCACTAGTCCATAGATGGATCGCTGGAGCTTGCACACATTGTTAGCACCTTTATGATCGACAAAAACTTCTGGTTGGACATCCATTTGCCAGTTTTCATAATTATAAAATGTGGCAATTGTTAACATGATTCAGACGGACTTAAGCATCGCTACGGGTGAGGTTTCATCGTAGTCAACCCCTTGAACATGTCAAAAACCTTTTGCGACAAGTAGAGATTTGTAGACAGTAACATTACCATCAACGTCGGTCTTATTCTTGAAGATCCATTTATTCTCTATGGATTGCCGATCATCGGGCAAGTCCACCAAAGTGCATGCTCTGTTCTCATACATGGATCCTATCTTAGATTTCACGGCTTCAAGCCATTTGTCGGAATCTGGGCTCATCATAGTTTCTTCATAATTCGTAGGTTGGCCATGGTCTAGTAACATGACTTCCAGGACAGGATTACCATACCACTCTGGTGCGGAAAGTGCTCTGTTCAACCTACAAGGTACAGTAGTAACTTGATCTGAAGTTTCGTCATCATCATCATTAACTTCCTCTCTATTTGATGTAGGCATCACGGGAACAGATTTCTCTGATGTGCTACTTTCCAAATTCGAGAGAAGGTGCAATTACCTCATCAAGTTCTAATTTCCTCCCACTCACTTCTTTTGAGAGAAACTCCTTCTCTAGAAAGGACCCACTCTTAGCAACAAAGATCTTGCCTTCAAATTTGTGACAGAAGGTGTACCCAATAGTTTCTTTAGGGTATCCTATGAATACACACTTCTCCGCTTTGGGTTCGAGCTTATCAGGCTGAAGCCTTTTGACATAAGCATCGCATCCCCAAACTTTTAAAGAAACAACATTAGGTTTCTTGCCAAACCATAGTTTATACGGTGTCATCTCAATAGATTTAGATGGTGCTCTATTTAACGTGAATGCAGTTGTCTCTAGTGCATAATCCCAAAACGATAGTGGTAAATCGGTAAGAGACATCATAGAACGCACCATATCTAATAAAGTACGGTTATGACGTTCGGACACACCATTACGATGTGGTGTTCCAGGTGGCGTGAGTTGTGAAACAATTCCATATTGTTTTAAATGAAGTCCAAACTCGTAACTCAAATATTCGCCTCTGCGATCAGATCGTAGAAACTTTATTTTCTTGTTACGATGATTCTCAACTTCACTCTGAAATTCTTTGAACTTTTCAAATGTTTTAGACTCGTGTTTTATCAAGTAGAAATACCCATATCTACAAAAATCATTTGTGAGAAAATAACGATGCCCGCCGCATGCTTCAACACTCATCAGATTGCATACATCAGTATGTATTATTTCCAATAAGTCTTTAGCTCGCTCCATTGTTCCGGAGAACGGAGTTTTAGTCATCTTACCCATGAGGCATGGTTCACAAGTATCAAATGATTCATAATCAAGTGATTCCAAAAGTCCATGTGCATGGAGTTTCTTCATGCGCTTTACACCAATATGACCTAAATGGCAGTGCCACAAATATGTTACACTATCATTATCAACTTTGCATCTTTTGGCATCATTTTTATGAATATGTGTATCACTACGATCGAGATTCAATAAACCATTTACATTGGGTATATGACCATTAGAAGGTTTTATTCATGTAAATAGAACAACAATTATTCTTTGACTTAAATGAATAACCATATTGCAACGAACATGATCAAACCATATTCATGTTCAACGCAAACACCAAATAACATTTATTTAGGTTCAACACTAATCCTGAAGGTAGAGGGAGTGTGCGATGGTGATCGTATCAACCTTGGAATCACTTCCAACACACATCGTCACCTCACCATTAACTAGTCTCTGTTTATTCTGCAACTCCTGTTTCGAGTTAGTAATCTTAGGAACTGAACCAGTTTCAAATACCCAGGGGCTACTATGAATACTAGTACGGTACACATCAATAACATGTATATCCAATATACCTTTGTTCACTTTGCCATCCTTCTTATCCGCCAAGTATTTGGGGTAGTTCCGCTTTTAGTGACCATTTCCTTTGGAGTAGAGGCACTCAGTTTCAGGCTTGGGTCTGGCTTTGGGCTTCTTCACGGGAGTGGCAACTTGATTGCCATTATTTTCTTGAAGTTCCCTTTCTTTCGTTTGCCCTTTTTCTTGAAACTGGTGGTCTTGTTAACCATCAACACTTGATGCTTTCCTTGATTTCTACCTTCGCCAATTTCAGCATCCTAAAGAGCTCGGGAATCATTTTCGTCATCCCTTGCATATTATAGTTCATCATGAAGTTCTAGTAGCTTGGTGATAGTGACTAGAGAACTTTGTCAATCAATATCTTAACTAGAAGATTAACTCCCACTTGATTCAAGCGATTGTAGTACCCAGACATTCTGAGCACATGCTCACTGGTTGAGCTATTCTCCTCCATCTTGTAGGCAAAGTACTGTCAGAGGTCTCATACCTCTCAACACAAGCATGAGTCTAAAATACCAATTTCAGCTCCTAGAACATCTCATATGCTCCGTGGCGTTCAAAACGTTTTTGAAGTCCCGATTCTAAACCGTAAAGCATGGCACACTAAACTATTAAGTAGTCATCATATCGAGCTTGCCAAATATTCATAACGTCTGCATCTGCTCCTGCAATAGGTCTGTCATCTAGCGGTGCATCAAGGATATAATTCTTCTATGCAACAATGAGGATATTCCTCAAGTTATGGACCCAATCTGTGTAGTTGCTACCATCATCTTTCAACTTAGATTTCTCTAGGAACGCATTAAAATTCAAGGGATGGTAGCACAGGCCATTGATCTACAATATAGATATGCAAATACTATCAGGACTAAGTTCATGATAAATGAAGTTCAATTAATCAAATTACTTAATAACTCGCACTTAGATAGACATCCCTCAAGTCATCTAAATGATACATGATCCAAATCAACTAAATCATGTCCAATTATCATGTGAGATGGAGTAGTCATCAATGGTGAACATCTCTATTTTGATCATATCTACTATATGATTCACGTTCGACCTTTCGGTATCAAGTGTTTCGAGGCCATGTATGTACATGCTAGGCTCATCAAGTTTAACCCAAGTATTCCGCATGTGAAAAACTGTCTTGCACCCGTTGTATGTGAACGTAGAGTCTATCACACCCGATCATCACGTGGTGTATCAAAGAGAGGAATTGTAGCAACGGTGCATACTTAAGGAGAACACTTTTACCTTGAAATTTAGTGAAGGGATCATCTTATAACGCTACCGCCATACGAAGCAAAATAAGATGGATAAAAGAGAAAAATCACATGCAATCAAAATATGTGACATGTCCATCATCATCTCGTGCTTTTGATCTCCAATGGAACTCAAGAGCTCCCTTGCATGTGGGGAACGAGAACATTCCATGCACACACTGGCCAACGAATAGCGCATACGCCGGCAAGTCATGCATCGAGTACATGTGCCAGACATGCATTATGAAGTTTCATTTTCTATAGGCGTTGTATGTCTTGAACCTATTATCCCAGGCTTCTTGCAATTCGTCTTTCAGCGGCTGCATGTACACATTCATATTCTTCCACGAATAGTTGGGCCCTGGAATTATCAACATCAGGAAAATGTTCTTTATTTGCATAATCTGTCCGGGGGGAGATTGAGTGGAATGACAAACACGGGCCAACAACTATATTGGGCCGCCGTCAGACCAAAGACACTGAACCCATCCGTGCTGATGGTGACTCGAGTATGCCTCAGATCTGCCGCTTTGTCATCATGTAATGCATCGAAGCGCTTCCATGCTTCACCGTCCGATGTGTGCACCACCATGAGCTTCCCATCTGCATCTAGTTGGGTTCTTTTGCCCGTTTTGTGCCATGTCATCTATCTGGCTGTCTCTTCGACCATGAAAAGATATTGAAGCACTACTAGGAAAACCCTTACCAGTAGCGCTGGTTTTTTTGGCAATTAGTAGCGCGGGCAGGCGCGCTACTACTACGGCGCTACAACTATTTTCTAGCAATAGCGCTTGTTTGATCCAGTGCTACTGCTATCTGTATCTAGCAGTAGCGCGCCTCTGTCCATCGCTACTGCTAATACTAGTAGCGTGTCCCTTAAAAACGCTACTGGTAAGCAGCGCTGCTACTACTCCAATGCCCCACACTACTGCTAGTATTTTCTTTTCTTTTTATGTTGCTGTATTCGTATTTTTTAGGTTTTATACAGTTACAACATACACATACACTGGAACTATATGAAAAAGGAATGTCTCATCATCATCATCGAAGTGGTACAACATAGTCTCATCATATCAACATAGTCTCAACACAAATGATGTCGATCTCATCATCATCTCGAAATAGCGATACAAGTTAATGATCACATGTCTCTTACATTGTCACCGTAGACACATGTTTCATCATCTACCTAAACTAAGACATACACGATAAGAGCGATCACGATGATCAAAAGCGGTATGATGTAGTAGTTTTTGCAGCGGCGCTGGTTCTGAATCCCCTGTTGTGCTATGAATCTCAAGTAACTAGCTTCAGTTTCCGCTCTGCTATCAAACCCTTGCTGGCTTCCGCCGGAGAAGCCAGAGACTTGGGCCTGACACTCTGGCCACTCATCATACACACCTGGAACATGCCCTACATACACGGCATACCATTTCCTCGCCATCGTTGATCTATATACCTGTCAGAGATGCACATATATATACCATGAAGCGAATTCAACAAAACAGTTATGAAATAGAAGCAACATACATAGTAAACATAGTTAACAAATTTCATCGTACCGAAAGTAATTAACTAGAGCGCGGCACCATACATCTAATAGTTTTGTCGTACTAAGAGATTCAAAGTTTCGTCGTACAGAAAGTAACAAGTAACTAAACAGACACATTGTTTTTAAGCAGTGCACTCTTCCCATCTGTCCATATCCAGAAGGGTGAACCCAAGCTTAGTGAAAGGCGTCATATCTTGATGCTGTAGAGCAATGCAGGTTCGTACATCAGATCGAGATATTGGGCCGCCGTAGAACATCCCATTCTCTTTGAGGACATCTTTGATGATGATGGACGCAATTTCCTGTTGGATCCGGTAGAAATCATTTTGAAGTCGATTATCCGGCACGGCTCCAAAGGCTTCGGCCCATCTCTGGATATGGGTATCGGATGAAGATTTCATGCAAAGTGAATGCACATCCCTTCTGTACTCCATCATTAGATGGATGACATAGAATCCATCATTCTCACTTCTTCTTGGTTGCTGGATGCAACAGAAGTCAGTCTTGTGGCTGAAACAAAGCCCGACCTTATTTGTTTTTTTGCGTTGGATGTAGCCACCCCGCATGCTGAAGCCCAGCATAGCTCTGTCCAGAACATACTTTATGTGTGTGTAATCTTTCTTCTGTATGTTCTTCGACGGGTCCAAATATAGAGCGTGGGAGTAACGCGGGTAAAGAACAATGAGAACGGCACGACACCCCCCGCTGCGCAAAATACATGATCAAGTTTAGCCTCCATGCGTGCAAAGTAACTATTGAAATGCACGAAAGGATGTATGTGTTATAGTGCTATCCGCGGATGACTTACCTGGGATGATAAGGTAGGAGAATCGTTTCTTTGTCCTTATTGCTGAGCAAGAATTCTTCGATGTACTGGCTCGCATATTGACAGTTGGTGTCATTGATTGACAAGAAGCCCTCATGCATGTAGTATGGGTCCGCGACCGCAAGACCGGTTACTTGCTCTCTCCTGACGATGTAGTTCATGTGCAGCGCATACAGGCGGACGAAGGTAAAATCGAGTGTCCTCATTTGAAACATCTTGAAGATGTAATCAAACCTCAGGAAGAAGAGGTTCGCGGGGCATGTGTGGACATACATCTTGCAACTGCTCGGCACATGAACCGTATAAAGTGGGTATCCTGGATCATCCGAGGCGAGGAGGCTTCTCTCTGTCGAAAGCACATGGTCATGGAGTCTCCTGAGATCCCCTTCTATGGCAGCTAGTGCATTCACCGGTACCATTGGCTGTCCCGCGACATGGATTAATGGCGCATGTTTCATCGGTACACGATCAAACCTTTGTCGAAGGCGGCTGGCTGCTAGAACCAACATTGCCAGCTTTATTGGATTTTCTCGCTGCCGGTCTCTTCCTCTGCTTCTTCTTGGGCTCAGGTGCTGGTGGGTCTGTTAGACCCTCCTTGAGCACCACCCCTAGTGTTGTCGGGCTCAGCTTTGGATGACTCTGGCTAATCAATTGAGCTTGGGTGGAGCCGGCATCTGGAGGCGTGTCCTGCGAGGATTGCATGAACAAAGACTTCTTGCACTCCCGAGGACGTTCCAGCTCTGGTACATGCATCTCATATTCATATGGTTGACTCATTGTTACTTCTTGTCAAAGGCAGTATTGAAATACTGGTTAGGGTCATCGTCGGCCTCCTCCATGTCATGATCCCTATCCTCTTCCATGGGGCAGATGGCATCATCTACCGGCGGAACGGTTGGCCCTCCTTCCTCATGTCTCTCGATCTCAGCAAGCAGCACAGACGATGGTAGTACTTGTGTAGGTGGTGTTGTGGTCATACCTTCCTGAGGTCCTGTTGGTGTGCTCTCGGCCACCTCGACACGAAGAAGATTTTTTGGCCATAGGATCGGCCAATTTTTGCATTGCCCAAGCTGCATGGGGGTCTCATCATCCTCCCCATCGGTTTGTATCGGACGAGGGAGACCCTTGTAGCCCGCTTTCACACTCTCCACGGAGACCCTTAAGGCATTATCAGGCATCTTCCGGTGGTGAAACAGTCGATCCTTAGGCTTCACTATAGTACCCTTCCCCACATCCACCAACCCGCCCTTCATGTTGTAAAGGAGGGTGCACGGAGTGGAGTCGACCTACAAAGACATATATGTGCGGCGTCAGAGATCCAAAAAGAACAGCAACTGAAGATTAATTAATTAGTTGAGTTGATGAAGGTGCAACAACGCGTATTTACCGTGAGGGCGTCGAGCTCAGCCAATGTCGACGGCCCAACATTCAAGCCAGAGACGGAGCTAGGGCTGTTGTGAGAGCTGGGTGCAAGAGTAGGTGCTGGAGGAGGTGCGGGTGCGGTTGCCATACTAGGTATGGGTATGGGTCCGGTGTTCATTGAGTTGCTCCCGGTGAAGCTGGGCATGGGAAAATCACTTGGTGGCGCGTTTGGATTTTGTTGCACCCATGTGACCACTGTTGGAATCAAGTTTGTAAAGGCAGCCACCATATCATCTCTACAGGCAGCGATTATCTTAGCTTTGGTCTCAGCTTTTGCTTTCTCCATCGCCCACGCCACCTTCTTGTCGATAGTCACTTGACTGAACTTCTTTCTGTGTCTTTTGGCCTTGGGGTCCTCGTTATAATAGTACTTCCAAGTGGCCCCATCCCCGGGGCCATGGACACGTCCATATTGCGGCCGCTGGCCGGGCGGGTGTCCCATCATTATGTTCATGGCCCGATTGAAAGGAGTGTCCCACTTGTACTTCGCTGACGACTGAGTCGACTGAGTCGACGAGTCACTCTCGGCCGCAAGCTTGTGTTGCTCTCTCTACAAAATGGACCGTGAATCATTTACGAATGCGATTAGAATGTAGTAGACTTCGTTGATCAGAACCTAATATGTAAGGTGGTAAAAAGGATAATTACCAGTAATCTCATGAATTGCCTAGTCGGCTCATCGGTGAAAAAAATCTTTTTCTTGGGGTCCCACGAGAATCGGGCCTTGATGAAGTCGTGCTCCTGCTAGTCGGTGAACTCAGCCAATGGGTCTGGGATCCCTGACGTTCACATTCTGCATCCTCCTTAGCCCACACGGGCCTCTTTCCCGTGTAACCACGACTTCCAAGGCAGTGGTTCCCCATGTTCTTTGCCTGCAACTGCTTGCCTCTCTCCGACCTGGCCTTGGCAGCTTCTTCATTGCAAGTCTCCTTGAACCTTTCAAAGTCCTCTATCGTAATTTTCAGATTGTATGCAACAATCTCGGCATAGGTTTCATGGTCTACTTGAACCGCCCTTTTCACCCTAGTTTTCCAAGCGCTCAATGCGTTGCTGAACTTCCCTAGGGCTTTGTTGTTGATTTTTTTCATGCCATCATCATGCCATGGGTCAACATCATCATTCCGACCGGGGAACTGGAATCTTGCGTGCAACCTAGTTAGAAGCAGCTTCTTCAAATGTTCATCCTTCCGTATTTTTGTGGTGTTGATGTTAGCGGTATCCCGTAGGATGCATCCTAGTTGGTTGCCGTAACACGCTGCCACTTCTCGCGGCTCTATTGGCTCGAACTCGCCAGGGTGCACCGACGTGACCACCATTCTTCCGGTGCTGAGCTCATTTGGGTGTCGTGTCCTCTTTTCCTTCTGTACCTCACTGGCTTGGGAGGTCCCACCTTCAGTGCTGCAATTAGGAACATCATCAGCGCCAGTTTCAGTTCCAGTGTCATTGGTGGCATCAGTGTCGGCGCCGGCGCCACCACCATTGTCATCCGTCATGACAAGGCGGTCCGGACACCCAGCTTCCTGTCTCTCCTGATCCGCCAGAAAGTCGAGGTAGGCGTGTGCTTAACCTAATTGGGACTGAGAACCTCCGGCCTCATAGGTGTCGGTCATGTTTCCTAGGGTTCAATGTCGTAGTGGTTTAATTATCGAGCTTTATATAATAAAGTGAATAATGACAAAAAGTGACCTTTGTTTTACCGGAAATGTCGTTTCATTCCCGGAGCGACAAATCTCGAGCACTCAATATGTCCAACTTTCTAGCATAAGTCATGCTGAAATTCACGGAAAGTTTCGGCATGACCTTTGCTAGAAAGTGCACATATAGAGCACCTGAAATTTGCTGGAATGGAAATGAATCAACATTTCCGGCAAAACATAGGTCACTTTGTTGCTGCTGACATATACACAATCATGAACATTGCTGCCCAACATATACACAATCATGCATCATTATGAACACTTTAACAGCCACATTATGAACACCCCCCTTGCATCATTATGTGCTGACATATGAAGAGGGAGGGAACAGGCGGTGGCGCACCTCGGGGTCGGGGTCGCCGGGGCGGAGCGGGCCGGGGTCCTTCTCCTCCTCGTTGATCTGCGCCTAGCTTCGATCTGCAGAGAGAGAGAGTGACCAAACTATAAGTTAAAAATCCTCATTTTCAAAATGGACAACAACTACATAAGCTAATTTTCAAATACTGTAATTTTCAGTTCCATTTTCATTTAAAAACAAACACTAACGACAAATTAAGCTAACTAACACTAACTACCTATCACTGGGCTAACACTAACTAACACTAACAGCAATTAACTAACTAGCACTAACAGCAAATTAAGCTAACTAACACTAACAACAATTAACTAACTAACTA
>NC_041380.1:412365341-412370184 GCF_002162155.2 Triticum dicoccoides
ATACCGAAGCAGGATGGGGTCGAGGCGGGGTGGGGCGGGGCTGGCGTCGGCGGGGCGGGGTTGGCATCGGCGGTTGGCGTCAGAGGGGATCGATGAGCGGCGGCGCGAGTGAGAGAGACAGAAAGAGGGGGGCTAGCGGACCGGTGCTATAGCTAAATTAGCTATAGCGCTTGTTGGCAAAACACGCTATAGCTAAATTAGCTATAGCGCTTGTTGGCAAAACGCGCTATAGCTAAGTTAGCTATAGCGCTTGTCCAAAAGAAACGCGCTACTGCTAGTTTTTTTATTTTTTTTTCTTTTTCTTAGCTATAGCGCTTCCTAGGATAAAACGCGCTACTGCTAATTATTTTTCTTTTTCTTTTTTTATTTTCCTTTTATTTTATTAATTTTCCTTGCATTTCATTTTCCACAACCTATTAGTTCCTTTTTCTTTTTCGTTTCATTTCATTTTGTAAAACTTCCTTTCTTTTTCTTTTTCTTTCATTTGCACTTTTCATTTTCTTATCTTTCTTTTGCACTTTCCTTCCTTTAATTTGGTCTATCGTTAGAGCAATACCACGGTTACCCTCCGGATAATAATTACTATAATATATATTACATGATTTGACTGCTAACACCGGTATACAAAAAATACACACACAAACTTTGGGGATTAGTTTGTCAGCTTGGGCGACGACGACGCTTTAGACTGATCTTCTTCCCTCTTTTGTTCATTGTCGAATAATTGAGCCCATGGTCGTGACTTTTCCTTCTCCAGGGATTACGATCTTTCGTAGGTAATGTAGTCTTCATTCTTCTTTTGACATATGTTTCGTCGTCATCAGCATCATCTTCCCTCATCGGATCACCGTACTGGTCATAGTCTTCCTCGTTGGCGACTCCATCCATTCCGGCAATGCTCCTTTTGCTTCTCCTCACGACAACACGGCTGGGATTGATCGGATTAGTTATGAAGAAACATTGTGTCACGTGTTTAGCGTGTACCCATGGCTCATTTTTGGCGATGGCCTTGACGGTACCGCTATCATCGGAGTCGGGTATACACATGGTAGTGAAATGTCGGTTTTCTCTGTGTACATTTTTAGCCCATCTGACACGGAACATCGTCGCGCTATGCAATCCAGAGTAGTTAAGCTCCCGTATCTCTTCGGCCCTTCCGTAATATCTTTCAATTACATTCCCGGTCATGGCTTCCATCGTCACCCCTGAGTTTTGGTCATCACCGTTTATATCTTTCTCCTCCGTGTAGAACGTGTATCCATTGATATCATATGCTTGATAAGTCACGAGGTTGGTCGAGGGGCCATGTGATAAGGCGTATATAAGTGTTCCATTCGGACAACCCTCTTCCGGGGGATTAGCCAGAACTCACTCTTTGAACCAACACACGAAAGTGGAGTTGTGCTCTCTAATAACTTCAGCGTCCATCCTGTGCACCCCACGGTCATGGTATTTCTTTCTGATGGTCTCTTTGTGCAGTGTCACGAAATCTTCTAGCACATCTAGGTGTTGTAGCACTACTAAGTTTGCCCTGTCAATGTCGTTTTGTTGGCCCGAGCGTAACACATTCAAATCCCTATGACCGTTGGTGTGACCTTCGCCTTCGAGCCTTCCACAGTGCTTGTTGACGGGCAAACCAACAACACGGTCTTTGGTCAGATAACTCTCACAGAAAGAGATGCACTCTTTCGTCAGGTATCCCTGGGCTATGCTTCCATCTGGACGGGACATGTTACGAACGAATCCTTTGATGACCCCATTCATCCTCTCAAACGGCATCATGCTATGCAGGAATGTCGGCCCTAGGTCAATGATGTCGTCCACGATGTGGACACATAGATGCACCATGACATCAAAGAATGCAGGTGGGAATTACATCTCTAGCTCATTCAGTATGACAACAATCTCTTCCTGTAGCCTATGGAGTTGCTTCACACTGATCGACTTTCGAGAGATAGCATCAAAGAAGTGGCATAGGTCAGTAAGCGTCTTACGCACATGTGTGTCCATAATCCCTCTAAGTGCAACCAGGAGTAACTGCGTCATCATCACATGACAGTCGTGAGACTTCATCCCACTGAACCTTTTTTTCTTAGTGTCCAGATATCTGCTTATGTTCCCACAGTATCCGAAACTAACTTTGATTCCGGCAAGGCACTTGAACAATTGATCGACCTCCTTCGGATCTAAGGTGAAGCAAGAGGGGGGGGGGGCAATATTGTTCTTCCTTCTTGTTTACTTTTCCCCCCTATCTTCCGTCTCCGTCTCCGTCTCGGTCTCCTCTGACGACCTTTTACCGGGCATTTGGAGAACTTTCCTGATTTTCAAAAATTCCAAGTCTTTTCTTGCCTTCGGCCCATCCTTGGTCCTCTCCGGCATGTTCATCAATGTTCCTAGCAAACTCTCAAGGATATTTTTTGTGATATGCATTTGATCAAGGCTATGAGGCGTGTCGAGTATGGGCCAGTATTCCAAGTCCCAGAAAACAGATCTTGTCTTCCATACCTTCAACAGGGGCTCCGGCGCCTTTTTCTTCATCTTTCCCGGTGAGGGGCACTCTTTCCATTTCTTCAATAACTCATATATTTCTGCACAGCTACGCTTACGTGGTGGACCTCGATGCTCAGCCTTACCATTGAATAGATCTCCACGCTTTCTCCATGGGTCATCCTTCTCAAGCCATCTTCGATGCCCCATGTACATGATTTTCGAAGACCCGCCATCTTTCGATAGCTGCAGAGAAGTTGTATCATCCATGCACCTCGTGCATCCGCAACATTCGTGGCACACCTGGCCGAAGAGATAGTCGTAACCGAGATAGTCTTGCACCGTCGTGATCAGCGCGGCTCTCATGTAGAAATACTCTCCTTTGCTTGCATCCCATGTCTTGGCCGGCGTTGTCCATAAGGTCTGTAACTCCTCTTTCAGTAACCCGAGATACAGATTTATACCATTTCTCGGTTGTCTCAACCCTTGAATAAGCATAGCCATGTGTATGTATTTTTCCTTCATGCACAACAGGGGGAGGTTGTACATCCATACAAACACGGGCCATGTGCTATGATTGGTGCTCTGGTTGCCAAATGGATTCATGCCATCACTACTAGCGCCAAGCACGATGTTCCTTGGATCATTTGCGAAAAAAATCAAATTCAACATTTAATGCTCTCCACTGGCTAGCATCTACGAGGTGTCTCAGCTTCGGCTCATCTCCGTCATCTGGCTTCACCCTCTCCGCATGCCAGCGCATAAGCTTTGCTTCCTTACGATCTACGAAATACCGCTGCAGACGCGGAGTGATCGGAAAGTACCATACAACTTTCTGTGGAGCTTTCTTTCCGGCCTTTTTATATCATGAAGCATTGCACTTTGGACAAATGGTTTTTTTCACCGTGCTCGTTCCGATATATGATGCAATCATTGATGCATGTGTGATATCTAATATGTGGCAGATCAAGAGGGCACACGATTTTCTTTGCCTCCTCGACACTAGTAGGACACAGGCTTTCCGCAGGAAGAACATTCTTTAGGTACTTCAAAAGCTCATCCAGGCTTGTATTTGTCCATTTGTTTTTTGCCTTCATCTTTAGAAGTTCTAGTGTGAAACTCAAGCGGGTCACCTCGGGATTATTGCAACCAATGTTGACGATATCGCTTATCAGGAACTTATCGGTCGACCCATGATAAGGGGTAAAGCGGCCAGTTTATCGGCATATCGACCGATTTATCGCCATATCGGCTGATTTGTCGGCAAATTTATCTTATCAGTCAGACACCGATAAGCGATAAATCAGCCGATTTATTGGCATATCGGAAGATATCTTGAATAGTGATTGCAACCATCATACAAAGGAGTCATCGAGTCTACCTCCAGTTGCACCAGTTTGGCCTCCTCTCTAGAAGCAGCTCGGTCGCTAGTTGTCTTCTTGCGAAGCAGGTCTCGAACATGCGGGCCCTGCATGGCTGAACTTAGTAGCGACGAAGACGGTGGCGTGTCCATGTCTTCTCCGCCTTGAACTGCCTCTACGCCATCGACATTTCCGAGGCCGTCTTCCTCTTCGGGCACATAATCGGTCATCTCTTCGTTTGGTGGCCCCATGTCGTTATTTCCTGCCCCGTCGACGTCCTCATCATCATCATCATCATCATCATCATCATGATCATCATCTTCACTTATCCACCGAGTATGGCCATGCATGAAACCATGCATGAGCAGGTGCGCCTTCAATGTGCCACCCTCAAAGGGGTCGAGCCTGACAATTCCTTTGCATTTTCGACACGGACATAAAACATCCTTTATTCTTTTTTCATACATGTCGTCCACAGCGGATTGCCAGTATCTTTCCACCATCCTTCCATTGACCTTCATGATCACCTGCGTGCAGAGCAAATATTATAACCACATATATATGCATGCATGGATCAAATTCATACAAAAATTTAGCATGACCTTCCCTAAACATAGGACATATTGAGTTTGCCCGAAATTCGTCGAAACGGATATGAATCGACATTTCGGCAAAACATAGGCAACTCATGTCACCCACATTATTTCATCAAATACACAATGTAGGAAACTCAAATTATGCCACACACAAATCGGTATATATATATTCTCATATCGCCCATATATATATAGTTGCGATCCAATCCACACAAACACCTTTTTTTGCTCACCTATGTGTTGAGAGGGATATCAAGCACCTTTCTTCTTAATTACCTAGTAGCTCTAGATATATAGCTCTAACTAGCTAGCTAGGGAGAGAGAGAGCTAGCTAGGGAGATAGTGGGAGAGGAGAGGGAAGGCATTAATGGAAGGGGGTGGAGGGCAAAGAAGAGGGGG
>NC_041380.1:412370532-412448306 GCF_002162155.2 Triticum dicoccoides
GGCTCTAATGGAGGGGTGGTGGAGGGGGAGCATTGAATGGAACATGCAAGGTGCAAGGAAAGGGGAGAAAGGAAGGGGGAGAGGAATAAGAATGGGGAGGAAGGAGGGGAAAGGTGGTAGGTGGGTGGCGACCATAGCAGTAGCACGGGGTGCCAAAGCACGCTACTACTATGAGTGTCAGCCAAAATATCTGCTAGTACGTAAAACTAGCTATAGCGCTTGTACAAAAACAACGCTACTGGTATAAGTTTACCCATAGAAGAAAGAGCAGTAGCGCGTCTAGGTGCACGGGCGCTACAACTACTTTCTTAACAGTAGCGCTTGTTAGACAACAAACGCTGCTAATATTTTTTGGTCGGGTGGTGTGCTGTGGCAAACTTACCAGTAGCGTGGCTTCAAAAAACCAACGCTGCTACTATGTTGTATCAGTAGCGCGCTTTGTAACAGACGCTACTGGTAACTATCAGTAGCGTGGGGTCCATAATACACCCTACTAGTAAACTTCTGTGTATAAGCCTTTTCCTAGTAGTGAAGTCTTGGTACGATTGGCATATACCGAAGAACATTAACGGGGATTTTGGTCAGCGTCTTCTCACCCATACCGTTGTCTACCACAACATACCTGGATGACTTGCAAATGGGACAATAGTCCAAGTCCGCATATTGAAGCCTAAATAAGGCACATCCTTTCTCACATGCATGTATCTTCTCATAGGGCGTCTTAAGAGCACGAAGGATTTTGTCTGACTGGTACAGGTTTGCAGGTAGTACATGGCCTTTGGGTAGAAAACATCCAAATACTATCATTATAGCGTCGCAGCATTCTCTACCCAAGTTGAATTGAGCCTTCAGAGCCATTATTTGTGAGATGGCATCCAGCTGACAAAGCTCACTATGCTCGTGGAGAGGACGTTTTGAAGACTCCAACATTTCATTGAAGGCCTTTGCAGATCTCCATTTCATCGTCCGAGTCCCGAGCATCATGAAAGTCTTGTACCATGTCTTCCATCCCGGTACCATCCTCGTCGGTGCGACGACGAAGCACCTCAGCTCTAGCACGTTGGGTAGACTCGCCATGAAATGTCCACACCATATAACCTGGCATAAAATCCCTATTCTACAGGTGTTTGCCCATTTCATCCTCTGTCCTCTTGTGCCAATTGTTGCACCTGGCACAGGGGCACCAGGTTGTCCTATGGCCATTTGCAAATGCAGCTCTCAGAAACCCCTTGGTTTTTGTTAACCATTCAATGGTCATGTCTTTATGACTAGTGTGACCAGTGTACATCCATGCACGATCACTCATGTTGCCTAGCTACTGGACACATAAGAAATATATATATATATATATATATATATATATATATATATATATATTAGCATGTATATATTAATCAGTTAATGGAGTTTGTCACTTTTATTACGCCATGCAACCTAGACGCTAATAGGAAAAGATAGGTCCTAATCTAGCCCGAGTATGTGTAGATTGGGTTTGTTTTCCCATGCTCTGCTCCAGATCGGACGTAAAATTTTGGCAGCACCTCTCCGCTGTTCTCCTGATACATGTCTCGGCAATAAGCAGAGAGGATGTGTACCCGGAGAACAATAGGGAGGCACTAATGAAATTCTGCATCAGATCCGGAGCAGAGCATATGGGAAAACGAACCCAATATACACATACTCAGGCTGTCCATGGATAATGTTGGACAATTCGAAAGAATCACGGTTATAAATATGCAAATGCATGCATATTTATAGATGTAACCCTTTCGAACGGGAGACACATAGTGCTCACGCATACTGATGATTGAAGACACCTATAGCTAGCAAGTTTCATCGACACGAAGATAGGAACAGGGCAAATGAAGGGGGGAGGAGGAGATTTCATTTGTGCTCACTGACGAACGCAGGGGCGGAGCTCGTCGAACACTAGACCCTCGCAGCAATGAAAAAACTGCACATTTAAATCAAAAGATGAGTAACATAGCAATATTGTTTTTTCCGTCAACCTAACTAAATATCTACAATGGGATGAGAGGTTTAGGGGGTTCCTCGGCGTCAATGGAATCCTAAATAACAAGTATCATCGGTGCGACATACATGTGGCGCTCGACGTTGAACACTAGATCCACATCCCACCAGTGACGCCGGTGCCCAGTGTCCCGCACGCAGCAATAGTTCTGGGGGCCGATGATGGTCGATAACCTTGGAGAATTTGTATGGAAGCCTCTGCGATGAGGATTAAAGCCAAGTTTTGAAACTTCAAACAACCAAACCGACTTGAGTCAGTCTGGGTGTTTCAAGTTTCAACACTTGAATTTTAATCGTCACCGCAGAGGCTGCAAGACAAATTCGCATAGGTGTTCGACCGTCATCGACCCCGAGAACTGTTGTTGCGAGACACCGGAGGCCGACGTCACTTGTGGCACGTGGATGTAGTGTTCGACACCGACGGCCACATGTATCTCGCACCAACGATACTTGCTATTTAGGGTTCCATCGATGTCGAGGAACCCCCTAACCCGCTCGTCCCCGGGCGCCCTCTGGTATGGTGACACACGGTCGACGGGTCAACACTCAGACCGGGGGATTCTCGGGATGGGCGACGGCGGCGGGACCGGCAGGACCCACTGGCTCCACCATCTACCCCCTCGGCGACCGGCGATCCATGACCCTCTTCCTTTTTCCCCCTTTTTCCTCTTCTTCTACTTATTCTTCTTTTTTCAACTTTCTTCTTCTTCTCCTTCTTCTAATTATCTAAACCTAAACCTAGCACTAACCTAATCCTACCACTAACCTAAACCTATTAATAACACCTAAACCAAAATAGCAAATAACAGTAGAAAAAAAAGTTCACCTTGGCTCTGGCGGTGGTGGAGGAGGCGGCGAGCGCCGGGTTGGGGCGGCGGGGGCGGGCCGGGTCAACAAGGCGCCGGGGCGGGGGGCGGCGGGGGTCGAGGGCGGCTCGGTCCTGGGGGCGACGGCGTGGGTGAGGTGAGGGCCGAGAGAGAGAGAGAGGGGTGGGGCGCGGGCGCCGGCCCCTTTTCAGTTAGGTCACGAAACCTTCCAGTGGAGCCACATAACCACTTTTCCATCGCCGCAACCTTCTGTACCCATGAGATCCCATCTTGGGGCCTTTTCTGGCGTCCTGCCGGAGGGTGATTCGATCACGAAGGGCTTCTACATCAGCACCATTGCCTCTCCGATGAAGCATGAGTAGTTATCATAGACCTACGGGTCCATAGCAAGTAGCTAGATGGCTTCTTCTCTCTCTTTTGATTCTCAATACAAAGTTCTCCTCGATGTTCTTGGAGATCTATTCAATGTAATACTCTTTTGCGGCGTGTTTGCCGAGATCCGATGAATTGTGGATTTAGGATCAGCTTATCTATGAATATTATTTGAATCTTCTCTGAACTCTTATATGCATGATTTGATATCTTGGCAAGTCTCTTCGAACTATCGATTTGGTTTGGCCAACTAGATTGGTTTTTCTTGCAATGGGATAAATGCGTAGGCTTGGGTTCAATATTGCGGTGCTCGATCCTAGTGACAAAAGGGGAACCGACACGTATTGTATTGTTTCCATCAAGGATAAAAAGATGGGGTTTTCATCATATTGCTTGAGTTAATTCCTCTACATCATGTCATCTTGCTTATGGTGTTACTCTGTTCTTTATGAACTTAATACTCTAGATGCATGCTGGATAGCGGTCGATGTGTGGAGTTATAGTAGTAGATGCAGAATCGTTTCGGTCTACTTGACACGGACATGATGCCTATGTTCATGATCATTGCCTTAGATATCGCCATAACTTTGCACTTTTCTATCAATTGCTCGGCAGTAATTTGTTCACCCACCGTAATAATTTCTATCTTGAGAGAAGCCTCTAGTGAAACCTATGGCCCCCAGTGATGTCTACTACACAACCTTCTTCTTGTAGACGTTGTTGGGCCTCCAAGTGCGGAGGTTTGTAGGATAGCAGCAAATTTCCCTCAAGTGGATGACCTAAGGTTTATCAATCCATGGGAGGCGTAGGATGAAGATGGTCTCTCTCAAGCAACCCTGCAACCAAATGACAAAGAGTCTCTTGTGTCCCCAACACACGCAGTACAATGGTAAATTGTATAGGTGCACTAGTTCGGCGAAGAGATGGTGATACAAGTGCAATATGGATGGTAGATATAGGTTTTTGTCATCTGAAAATATAAAAACAGCAAGGTAGCAAGTGGTAAAAGTGAGCGTAAACAGTATTACAATGCTAGGAAACAAGGCCTAGGGTTCATACTTTCACTAGTGCAAGTTCTCTTAACAATAATAACATAACTAGATCATATAACTATCCCTCAACATGCAACAAAGACTCACTCCAAAGTCACTAATAGCAAAGAACAAACGAAGAGATTATTGTAGGGTACGAAACCACCTCAAAGTTATTCTTTCTGATGGATCTATTCAAGAGTCCGTAGTAAAATAACATGAAGCTATTCTTTCCATTCAATCTATCCTAGAGTTCGTACTAGAATAACACCTTAAGACATAAATCAACCAAAACCCTAATGTCACCTAGATACTCCAATGTCACCTCAAGTATCCATGAGTATGATTATACAATATGCATCACACAATCTCAGATTCACCTATTCAACCAACACAAAGAACTTCAAAGAGTACCCCAAAGTTTCTACCAGAGAGTCAAGACGAAAACATGTGCCAACCCCTATGCATAAGTTCACGAGGTCACGGAACTCGCAAGTTGATCACCAAAACATACATCAAGTAGATCATGTGATATCCCATTGTCACCACAGATAAGCACATGCAAGACATACATCAAGTGTTCTCAAATCCTTAAAGACTCAATCCGATAAGATAACTTCAAAGGGAAAACTCCATTCATCACAAGAGAGTAGATGGTGAGAAACATCATAAGATCCAACTATAATAGCAAAGCTCGTGATACATCAAGATCGTGCCGAATCAAGAACACGAGAGAGAGAGAGAGATAAAACACATAGCTACTGGTACATACCCTCAGCCCTGAGGGTGAACTACTCCCTCCTCATCATGGAGAGCGCTGAGATGATGAAGATGGCCACCGGAGATGGATTCCCCCCTCTGGCAGGGTGCCAGAACGGGTCTAGATTGGTTTTCACTAGCTACAAAGGCTTGCGGTGGCGAAACTCCCGATCTAGGTTTCTTTTTGGAAGTTTGGGTATATATAAGAGGTGTTGGAGTCAGGAACAAGTCAGGGGGGTCCTCGAGGTGGCCACGAGGTAGGGGGGCGCGCCCCCCACCCTCGTGGTGGCCTCGGGACTCTTCTGGCCCATCTCCAGTACTCCATGGTCTTCTTCTGATCCAAAAATAATCTCCGTGAAATTTCAGGTCGATTGGACTCCGTTTGGTTTTCCTTTTCTGCGATACTCAAAAACAAGGAAAAAAATAGAAATTGGCACTAGGCTCTAGGTTAATAGGTTAGTCCCAAAAATCATATAAAATACCATATAAATGCATATAAAACATCCAAGGTTGATAATATATTAGCATGGAACAATAAAAAATAATAGATACGTTGGAGACGTATCAAGCATCCCCAAGCTTAATTCCTGCTCGTCTTCGAGTAGGTAAATGATAAAAACAGAATTTTTGATGGGGAATGCTACCTAACATATTTATCTATGTAATCCTCTCTATTGTGACAAGAATATTCAGATCCATAAGATTCAAGACAAAAGTTTAATATTGACATAAAAATAATAATACTTCAAGCATACTAACTAAGCAGTCATGTCTTCTCAAAATAACGTGGCCAAAGAAAGCTTATCCCTACAAAATCATATAGTTTGGCTATGCTTCATTTCCGTCACACAAAAATGCTCCGATCATGCACAACCCTGATGACAAGCCAAGCAATTGTTTCATACTTTAGTAATCTCAAACTTTTTCAACTTTCACGCAATACATGAGCATGAGCCATGGACATAGCACTATGGGTGGAATAGAATATAATGATGGGGGTTGTGTGGAGAAGACAAAAAAGGAGAAAGTCTCACATTGACGCGACTAATCAACGGGCTATGGAGATGCCCATCAATTGATGTCAATGCGAGGAGTAGGGATTGCCATGCAACGGATGCACTAGAGCTATAAATGTATGAAAGCCCAACAAAAGAAAGTGAGTGGGTGAGCATCCAACTTGCTTGCTCACGAAGACCTAGGGCATTTGAGGAAGCCCATTGTTGGAATATACAAGCCAAGTTCTATAATGAAAAATTCCCACTAGTATATGAGAGTGACAAAACAAGAGACTCTCTATCATAAAGATCATGGTGCTACTTTGAAGCACAAGTGTGGAGAAAAGGATAGTAGCATTGTCCCTTTTTATTTCTTTTCTCCTTTTTTGGGCCTTTCCCTCTTTTTTGCCTTTCTCCCTTCTTTTTTTTCTTTTTTAGGGGACAATGCTCTATTAATGATGATCATCACACTTTTATTTATTTACAACTCAAAGATTACAACTCGATACTAGAATAAAATATGACTCTATATGCATGCCTCCGGTGGTGTACCATGATGGGCAATGAATCAAGAGTGACATGTATGATAAATTATTCATGGTGGCCTTGCCACAAATACGATGTCAACTACATGATCATGCAAGGCAATATGACAATGATGATGTGTGTCATGATGAACGGAATGGTGGAAAGTTGCATGGCAATATATCTCGGAATGGCTATGGAAATGCCAAAATAGGTAGGTATGGTGAATGTTTTGAGGAAGATATAAGGAGGTTTATGTGTGACAGAGCGTATCATATCATGGGGTTTGGATGCACCGCCGAAGTTTGCACCAACTCTCGAGGTGAGAAAGGGCAATGCACGGTACCGAAGAGGCTAGCAATGGTGGAAGGGTGAGAGTGCGTATAATCCATGGACTCAACATTAATCATAAAGAACTCACATACTTATTGCAAAAATCTACAAGTCATCAAAAACCAAGCACTACGCGCATGCTCCTAGGGGGATAGATTGGTAGGAAAAGACCACCGCTCATCCCCAACTGCCACTCATAAGGAAGGCAATCAAAGAAACACCTCATGCTTCAAATTTGTCACACAACGGTTACCATACGTGCATGCTACGGGACTTGCAAACCTCAACACAAGTATTTCTCAAATTCACAATTACTCAACTAGCATGACTCTAATATTACCATCTTCATATCTCAAAACAATTATCAAGTATCAAACTTCCCATAGTATTCAATGCACTCTATATGAAAGTTTTTATTATATCCATGTTGGATGCCCATCATATTAGGACTAGTTTCATAACCAAAGAAACTACCATGCTGTTCTAAAGACTCTCAAAATAATATAAGTGAAGCACAAGAGTTCATCTGTTTCTTCAAAATAAAACCACCGCAGTGCTCTAAAAGGATATAAGTGAAGTACTAGAGCAAACGACAAACTACTCCAAAAGATATAAGTGAAGATCAATGAGTAGTCAAATAATTATGCAACTATGTGAAGACTCTCTAACATTTAAGAATTTCATATCTTGGTATTTTATTCAAAAATCAAGCAAAGCAAAAGAAAATAAAATGACGCTCCAAGCAAAACACATATCATGTGGTGAATAAAAATATAGCCACAAGTGAAGTTACCGATGAACGAAGACGAAAGAGGGGATGCCATCCGGGGCATCCCCATTCTTAGGCTCTTGGTTGTCCTTGAATATTACCTTGGGGTGACTTGGGCATCCCCAAGCTTAGGCTCTTGCCACTCCTTATTCCATAGTCCATCGAATCTTTACCCAAAACTTGAAAACTTCACAACACAAAACTTAATAGAAAACTCGCAAGCTCCGTTAGTATAAGAAAATAAATCACCACTTAGGTACTGTTGTGAACTCATTCTAAATTCATATTGGTGTAATATCTACCATATTCCAACTTCTCTATGGTTCATACTCTCCGATACTACTCATAGATTCATCAAAATAAGCAAACAACACAATGAAAACAGAATCTGTCAAAAACAGAACAGTCTGTAGTAATCTGTATCAAACGTATACTTATGTAACCCCAAAAATTCTGAAATAAATTGGTGGACGTGAGGAATTTGTCTATTAATCATCTTCAAAAATAATCAACCTAAACGCACTCTCTAGTAAAAATGGCAGCTAATCTCGTGAGCGCAAAAGTTTCTGTTTTTTTACAGCAAGATCGCAAAGACTTCACCCAAGTCTTCCCAAAGGTTCTACTTGGCACAAACACTAATTAAAACATAAAACCACATCTAAACAGAGGCTAGATGAATTATTTATTACTAAACTGGAGCAAAAAGCAAAGAACAAAAATAAAATTGGGTTGCCTCCCAACAAGCGCTTACGTTTAACGCCCCTAGCTAGGCATGATGATTTCAATGATGCTCACATAAAGGATAAGAATTGAAACATAAAGAGAGCATCATGAATAATATGAGTGGAACATTTAAGTCTAACCCACTTCCTATGCATAGGGATTTTGTGAGCAAACAACTTGTGGGAACAATAATCAACTTGCATAGGGAGGTAAAATAACAAATCTTTAAGATTTTCAACACATAAAGAGGAAACTTGATATTATTACAATTCCTACAATCATATGTTCCTCCCTCATAATAATTACATGTAGGATAATAAGAAAATTCAACAATATAGCTATCACAAAACATATTCTTAACACGATCCACATGTATGCAAAGTTGACACTCTTCCAAAATAGTGGGATTAACATTAACTAAAGTCCTGATTCATGAAGCTATGTACCTAGGGTAGGGTCATAGGCCTGACCTAGACTTCCTCCCCAAGGACATCACCCTAAAGCCAGCAGCATTCAAAGGGTACCATCATCCACTCGACCAGAGACATTCCACTCGGAAGAATCAATGTCACTCGACCGTCACAGAAATCACTCGACAAACAGGAGATCTGAAGCCACTCTACACAGCAACGGTCGAGCGTTTACTCATAGACTTAACTATCATTTATAGCACTTTAATACAGACATTACCTGTAATGCTCCTTCTTTATGTACATTGAACAACGCATAACGGAGGGGAGCTGGGGTCCTGGCGCACTCTATATATGCCACCCCCCTCCTCTAGGACAGGGGTTCGCATCTTTCGTATACTCACACACGAATATAATCCAGTCGACCGCCTCAGGGCACCGAAAGGTAGGGTTGTTACTTCCTTCGAGAAGGGCCTGAACTCGTAAACTCGTGTGTACAACTACTCCATAGCTAGGATCTTGCCTCCTCATACCAACCCCCCATTCTCCTGTCAGTCTTAGATCAACGACAGTTGGCGCCCACCGTGGGGCAAGTGTCTTAGCAGTTTGTTGGAGAAGTTGCGATTTTTCTGATTCCCGTCATCATGGTTTCCGACGGAGGATTGGCTGAAGGCTGCGAGATCCGTCTCGGCGCGCTTGTCTTCATCGCCGACGACTCCGCTTGGCTCCATGAGGCTCCACTCGACGTTGAGGCGCTCCCCGTCCGTGGGGCGACGCACTTCCGTGCATGCATCCGCGGCGTCCTTCTTCGGCAGCCGTCGACTCGGTATCAGTCGGCTCCTACGGCGACCTCGCTTTCCGTTGTTCGTCGGCGCCAGTTATCCAGTCGGTCGCGGCTTCAACGGTGGGTGAGGCATGCGGTGCCCGCCAATCGGCCACCCCACAAATCACGGCGATCGAGCCTGATGAAACTCTCTACGGCCCGTTCGATCTGTCGACTAGCTTCGTCGAGACTGCATCTGAGTGCGACAGCAGCGACCCCACGGTGGAAGTCTTGATGGTCAATGGACCACGCAATCCTCCTGGCTTCACCCGTGAAGACGGTGGCGATGGCGTCGACGACCCATCACATGTCCACGAGGAGTACCGCCCCGAACCCCTCTCTTCGCAGCGGAGGTAAGATCTTCGCCGCTGTAATATGGATACACATCACACTCCTATCGTTGGAGAAACCCTCGAGGCCCAGGCCTTGGAGGAGGCACGCCTGGCCAACTTGGCTGAGCGCACTCGTCTGGAGAACCTCCAGCGCGCACTCGACGAGCGTGCTCGGCAGTGGATTCCTCGGTCCAATCGACGACAACTTTTTCCGCCTCCGACTCAGGTATACCAAACTCCGATCTAGAATCTCATAGCTGCAACTCGAATAGCAGACTCAATTCAACCTTCCCAGTCAGAAGTTGGCCGAGGTTTGATGCAGATCCAGGATTTACTCCGGGCAGCGGGAGAGCAGAACACAGCAGTACCTCAGTCGCGGAATAGGATCCATAGCAGATCTGTGGTAGCAGATACTGTCCAATCTACTCATAGCCCAAGATCGCCTCCGCGGCGTGAGGAATGTGGGCATCGGCAAGATCAGTACAGGAACCGTGAGCAGTATTGTCGTGGAATTGTCACGACAGATGTCCTAGCAAAAGGACTTAGTCATAGGGCCATCGCAACTAGGAAGCTTAAAGGGGTTAATCGGGACAAAGGACACGAGAGGTTTTATCCTAGTTCGGCCCCTTACGATGAAGGTAAAACCTTACGTCTAGTTGTGTTGGTATTGCTAGGGGTTCGATCACCAAAAGGCTTAACTCGCCGACTTGGTTATCGATCTCTCTATTTCTTTCCCTAAGTTGTCACCGGGTCATCCCCTTATATCCACAGGTTGATGCCTGGTGGCCTACAGAGACCCGACCGGTTCATAAATCGTGTCCGGCTCGGTGACTTCTCTTATATGCCTTTCTTTACAAGTCTTTCCTAACATACAACGGTTTACAATATTGGGCCTTAAGTCGCCGTTAGGCTTTTGGGCCTTCTATAATATTTGATAAACTATTATCTTAATGTTTACTGGGCTTCTTGTGTAACCCGCCATTGGGGCTGACCCGGCCCCTCCTGGGTGGGTCATGGCTGATAATTATATCCCCAACATTAGGCCCTACGTTGACTTTGAACTTCGTTCTTTGTCAATCTTCAACACTTAGATAAAATCCATCTTCTTATCCTCGCAGAAGTTCTTGCAACCCGCCATGACATCATCTCTTGAAAACGCAAAATGTTTTATGATGTCATCTCCCAACGGATCTTCATCTTTAATGTCTTCCAAGAATCGAGGCGTCTGTGTAGTTGGATAACCATTATTTGGTTCCTCCTCGAGTTTTGCGCCCGTTTGTTCACATGTCTCCTTATAAATAGGCACACCTCGGCCTTCCTCATTCTTATCTCTCTCTCCGTCTTCTTCCTCTCGCAACCCTCCTGCTACTCGAGCCTCACCGCCGCCGCGCTTCTCCTTCGTCTCCGTCTGTCGACGTTCTGGGAACGGGGGTCCCCAGACTTGCCTGCCTGCAGCGTGGCTCAAGTGGGGGCCCAGCGTGGCCCATCTTCATCAGCTAAAGCTCAAGACCCTCGCAAGGGGCCAAGCCTCATGGGGCGGACGACAGAAAGCTTCCTCCGAGGCAGCCTTATCAGGCAGGCTCATGAGGAGGCGAAGAGATCAAGGCAGGGGTACCTCACGAGGAACCCGTCACGCAAGCCATGATGATCGAGACCAGGCGGGCACCGGCCTGCGCAGTGTCCTTGTTTCCCCTTTGGTGCAAAGGGGGCAAGGATAGGCCAAGGCATCGGGCAAAGGTTGCCATTCCGGTGCAACGAGACCAATACCAACAGAGCGGCAGGACGGAGGTCACCGTGGAGCCCAAGACGGCGTCATCACCAGAGCTTTTGGCAGCCGAAGACCACCTTTGGTCAGGATAACTTGTACTATATGTTCCCCTTCAAAATGGCCAAGTGTTGGCGCCCTTGCCGCTCATTATTTGGGGAGAGGCCCAGGGACTCTATAAGTAGGACTAGCCACCACAGAGGGAGGGGACATCTAGAAATCTGGTAGAGTCCTAGCAGAGAGAGAGAGAGGCGACTGAACTCACCCTAGCAGTTCATCGCACCAGCTAAAGAACACCTCTTGTGAGGCTCTTCTTCCCTTGTACTGTTCATCATCAGCCCCTGAGGCAATCCACCACACCACACACTGGAGTAGGGTATTACACCACAACGGTGGCCCGAACCAGTATAAACCTCGTGTCCCTTGTGTTGTTCATTGTTTCCAGCTTAAATCACGCGAGGAGATTGGACGTAGATTGGTAGAGGAGAGATCTTCACGCGCACCCCAGTGTTCGAACCTCAAGGGTCTGCCGGAACCCGAAATCTGACATTTGGTGCGCCAGGTAGGGGTGCGCCGGAATCCTTCTTCCTCCTCATCATGTTCCGCCGCCGTTCAGATGTCAAGCGACCCGACAGCCAATGCTAACCATTTGTCAGGACCCCGACTCAATGCCACATCGATCTAGCATGTAACACCTCATATCACTTTGCGGCCTCACGCACGGTATTCCCACGGGTGTCGCCTTACCTTTGCCCGGGACCGTTTGCGCCTTTTGGCACACGTATATGACAGTGTCGCTAGCATCCATATGATAAGGAGCCCGGGCTGACATGGCTAGTCGTAAACCCAAAGCGGCGCAGACTTACAGGGACAGGCATCCATGACCCAGCATCGAACGTGTCGGTCATCAGCGAGTGAATCCAGGCTGTAGCACTGGGCTAGCAGGACTCCGGTGAACCGGGCTGTAGCGGGCTAACAGGACTCCGGTATTCACCGCGTGACATTTCCCCGAAGGGACAGACACAGGAACGAAGAAGGACACATGCCGGCCAGCCTAAGTGTTCCGAAGCAGTAGCAAGCTACCATGGCTCGGTGGAAACACTAGGAGACATTTCCCGGTAAGAGAGGCTACTAAAGATAAACAACTAGATGGTCAGATCCCACACATACCAAGCATTTCAATAACATACACACAATATGCTCGATATGTGCAAATACAACATGGCATCACAACATGACTCTACGACTCAAGTATTTATTCCATAGGCTCCGAGGAGCGAGATATTACAAACATGGGTCTCATGACCCAACATTCAGAGCATACAAATCAAGCACAAGCGGAAGCTATCATGTCTGAGTACAGACATCTATAAATGAAAAAGGCTGAGAAGCCTGACTATCTACCAGATCCTGCCGAGGGCACAAGATCGTAGCTGAGGTAACAAGCTAAACGTCGAAGTCCACGCGAAACTACTAGTGAGACCGAAGTCTCTCTGCAAAACATAAAATAGGCAAACGTGAGTACAAATGTACCCAGCAAGACTTACATCAGAACTAACTACATATGCATCATTATCAACAAAGGGATGGTGGGGCTTAACTGCAGCAAGCCAGCTTTGACTCGGTGGCTATCCTGAACTACGACTGCGAGTAACTTTTTTGAGGTGGCGCACACGAGTCCACATATTCACCATATCAATACACCACTATGGATCCGCTCCCGTCTCCCTACGAGAACGCCATCCATAGCACTCACGCTTATCTTGCGTATTTTAGAGTATCCACTTTCACTTGTCTATGAACTGATATAAGCAACCCAGAAGTCCTTTTCCGCGGACACGGCTATTCGAATAGATTAGGTTAACCCTGCAGGGGTGTACTTCTTCACACACGCTCTCACCACTTACCGCCGTTTACACGACATGTACTCGGCAACCTTCAAGCGGAAGCCCAACGTGGGTGTCGGCCACGACCTACCTAATCACCTAAGTCTCTAGTCCAGGTTTATCGCCTATTCGGGTTCCATCGATGAGGAGATCCGGCCGGAGTTTCGCTCACAGCCCCAAACGATGTGTACAGGGTTCCGTGACACCAAACGGGTGCCCGGTTTACCCGGCCACGTGCCTACCGCATCACAGCCCACCCCTACGGTCAGCGCTGTCCACGGCCTCCAGCATACTACAAACACCAGAAACTACTTGCAACTCCTGGACAGAGGACAAGGGTGATTAAGAAGCCGAGAGGGTCCATTGGTTTCGGGCCCAATGCGTGGTAGTAGCTGAATCATGGATCACAAACACATAACTCAGTTCCTGAGGACGGCTGCAATGAGACAACCCACCATGTACTCCTACATGGCCTCTCACCGCTACCTTTACCAAATCGTGTTCACACACTTAGCTCACACACAGTAGGACATGTTCACACGCCTCTGATTCATCCCCGATGAATCAGACCTGACTCGACTCTAAGCAGTAGCAGGCATGACAATCAAGCATGAATGAGTAGGCACAACAGGGCTCAAACAACTCCTACTCATACTAGTGGGTTTCAATCTATTTACTGTGGCAATGATAGGTCATGCAGAGGATAAAGGGGTTCAGCTACCGCAGCAAGTAACAGTTGAATCGTTGTTGTCCTAATGCAGTAAAAGAGAGCAGGAGCGAGAGAGTGGGATTGTATCGGAATGAACAAGGGGGTTTTGCTTGCCTGGCACTTCTGAAGATAACATTGAGTCTTCATCAGTGTCAACGATCACATCATCGGTATCACGTCTATCGAGAGGGGACTAATACCGGCAATACAGAAAGGAACACAATCAATGCAATGCACAATATGATGCATGCTCATGACATGACAATATGAATGTGTTTTGAGCTAATGCAACTAGCAACAGATTAAATGAAGTTGGTTTGAATATAAGATTCAAATTCAAACTCCATATGTGATTATTCAAATGCCATTTAGTTGATTTGTGCTAAACAGCACCTATAAGTTGTTCTAACATGCATGACAATGGTACAGATGGATTCCTTGAATTTTTCTGATAATTTTTCATATATAAATTATTTAATTTGGAGTTACGGTTAATTTTCTATGAATTTTAGAAGTTTTAGGCATTTTCTGGAATTTCCTGAATTATAAAAAATCCAGAAAATGGTTTATTGCGTCAGCCCCACGTCACAGTGACGTCAGCAGGGTCAACGGGCTGGTCCAGGTCAAACCTGACCAGTGGGTCCCATCCGTCAGTGACTAACCTAACTAATCTAATTTAGTTAGTGGCCTGGGGCCCATTGTCAGTGTCTATTAAACTAACTAATATTTAATTAACACTAATCCTAGCCTAATTAGCCGGGCGGGCCCGCAGGTCAGTGAGAGAGAGGGGGGGGTCAAACCTGGCAGTGGGGTCAACCCACGCCGGTCATCGGGTCAGCGGTCGCCGGCGTTTAGCCGCCGGCGAGTCCAGACGCGGCGGAGGGCTCGGAAACGAGCCACATGGCATCGTTTCGGCCGTGGTTTGTTGCATTCGAACGCGCGCAGTGGCGCGCATCTAGTGGTGGCGGTGACAGGTGCTGGGGTGGCCGGAAAAGTGGTCGGCGACGAGGTTTGGCGGCGGCAGCAGCTCGGGCAATCCTGGGGTCGGGGTTAGGGAGCACGGCAGGAGGAGCTGGGGCGTGCTACGGACTCCCAAGATCACGGTGAGCACGACCGTGGCCTCGGATACGAGCTGGGGTGGCTGTGGCCACGGCCACGCCATGGCCGGCGGCGAGAGATTCTCGGGCAAAGTGGTGGGGCTAGCTAGAGAGGGAGGTGGGGCACGGGAAGAGGGGAAATCAGCACAGGAGCTCACAGCGGGTGCAGTGGTGGCCTCGGCGAGCTCGGGGAGGCACCGGAGCCGACGAATTTGACGAAGACGGCCGGCGGGTCCGAGGTAGAAGACTACGTCGATGGCGGCGATGCGGCACGTCCGGGGCCTCGTGGCTCGTTGAGGAGGTAGAGGGAGGACCCGCGGAGATTCCTGGGGCGTCGGTGAGGCTAGGGGTGGCCGGTGGCCATGGGTACGGCGACGATGGCGGCGAGCTCCGCTCGGTGGTGTGCGCGGGAGGGAAGCAGAGGAGGGAACGGGGTCCAGGGGAAGAGAGGGAGGGCTGGACGGCTCCGGGCGGCTGCGTGGCGTCTCCACGCATGGATAGGCTCGAAGGGGGAGGCCTCCAGCGCGAAGCAGGAGGTGGCCGGCGCTCTTCGGGCGCGCGCCACGCCTCGCCTCTGCCTTCTGGCAGAGGAAGAAGAGGACAAGGGGGGGAAGGTGGGCTGGGCCGCGCTGGTGGGGGAGCTGGGCCGGCTGGTGGCTGCACGGGTGAGGCCAGGTAGGCTCTGTTCTTTTTATTTCTGTTCTATTTTTCTATTTTCTGTAATTGTGTTTGGATTTATTAAAAATGCCAGAGCATTTCCAAAAATCATGCAACTGACTGTGGCCACTGTTTGGAATATTTCCAACAGTAAACATTTCAGTTTGTGATTATTTGAGCATTTAAAATATTATTAGCAATTAAATGCCCAAATGCAAATACTATATAATTTAATTCAAAAATCCAGGAATAGCCTATAAATATGTTCATCATTTTTGGAAGAGGTTTTCACCTTTAACAGAAATTATGAACATTTCCAAAGGGCATTCTGGGTTATTGAAAATATTTTTATTGAACCTAGTTAAATTTCATTTGGTGCTAGGGTTTCAACAATCCCCATTTCAAATTTAAATGAAATTTAAACATGGTGCAACACTCTAATGCATGCACTAGGCATTGTCAGAACTAGGGATGTGACAACTCACCCCCACTAAACAAGAATCTCGTCTCGAGATTCAAGCGTAGGGTAAGGTGAAGGGGAACGCAACTAGTACAATCTTCACGATCCAGGTTGCACTTCAACTAAACGTTGATTTGTCCACCATCATTTTCTTGATGTCTTGTTCTGAGAACTCCAGCTATCATGACAACGAGGGGAAAGGAAAGACCCTAGAAGGGTCGATCTTCTCGAAGATCGAACAACTCACGGAATGAGACATAGGACCATCTCTCGGGTTGAGACACGAGATACACATCAAGAGGGGTGGAAAGAAACGGATGACGAAGGTTCACTAGGTGGACAACAATTCTACACTTAAGAAGGTGGTAATCGGTTGTCAACGTAGCGAGGAGTTGAGTTGCCATGATACCACAACGAGACACCTTCGGAACCGTGACTCATAGATATCTCCCCTTAAGTGGCAAAAGAATTACCTTTGATTCAGAGATCATTGAAACTCTTTATACCAGCTTAAGGCAAATCATAATCGATCATTTAGAGGGGTTCGGTAGAATGGCATACTCAAACTTGGATGATGTGGATTACCTTGTTGAAGACAACGTAATGGATGAATTTTGCTTATCACCGGAAATGGAAGAGACCCATGGTAGAATGGCACATTGGCGGTGCAAGCTGGGAACAAAATGCAAATGCTGGGAATGATTCTGGTAACTGGGGAAGAACCCAACAATAGAGAGTGAATTCACTGTTGGAGTGGTTATAGCATAACCGAGGAAATCTGGGGCAATCCCGGCTAGTGCCGATGATAAGACGTAGCGCTTGTGCGTGCTCTCAAGAACTTGAGCATTTCCACAATCATCAAGATTCCACCAATATCCGTGTCAAGGATTCTGGCAACACAACTTGCTACCATAATGAATGGTGATGGAGGATGCAGATGCAAAGGAAGATAACACCTTCTCAGATTTCACCCTTGACGGGGCCAAGGAAATAAAATCTGGATGATCGACCGAGAGACATTTAGCACTCCGCTTCTAATGTTCTCCTTGATGTGCTAGCATATCCCATTCATTGAAATGGTTTGGTATCTAGAACATCAAGTAAAGGTCGGACTTCGGGAACACAAAAATCCATAGGGGCAACTAGGGAGTAAATCCTACGAAATCCCTATGGGGGGGTGGCCAACTTCCTCAAACAAGATACTATAATAATAGGTCTACCGGATGGGTGTGTTGGCCACGACATCCACCTTACCGGTTATCGAGAGACCAATATTATAGTTCTTAGGGAAATGTTCCAACCATCATATCTGCCTGAGATTCAGCTCTGGTTGGTGTTAGGATATTCCAGGCTCATCGAGTCTTAAGAAGAAAAATGAAAGTTTGCAACACAAATCGACGAGATGACGTTGCGGGATTCTCGGGAGATGAACTACGATAGCAAGCTCCAAAACATGAGCTGGTTCTGCTACAAACATGTGAACACGTTGTCCCAGACAAGCATGACCACGTGGTAGTCTTATAATAAAACACTACCGAGTTCAGGAGGGGGAACCATCAACGAGGGTATCGAAGTTCTTTCATAAGTCCGGATTAGCTCTTATGAAGGAACTCCTTCTCCTTGAACAAATCAATCAGTGGCTTGGTGTGCTAGGGATACATATAGATTGAAGGTTGCAAGTCTTCAAACCACAGCATTCTTCGCACGTGTGCATGACTGATTTGGAATGATTCCAAAGAAAGCAACATTGACTTTCTCGAATCCACGGCGGCAACTTGCATCAGATGCACATGAATTAAAGGAAGTCACTACCTTCATCCAAACATATGCTTCATGAGCTAGCATGAACAAATGCTTTCAAAAGTTTCCAACACTAGCTTAATGTTCAGCAAAATTATGAAGAAGACAAGGATGTTGTCAATGGGCACAACAACAATTCATCTGGGTTTCCTTTTAAAAGGAATTCCATAGTTAAGTGAACAAGTGATAGCATTGGTCAGACCCAAAAGATATAATGGTGTATGCTCGAGGGATCAACCACGAATAAGACAACATTACGAGCATCGTTGGTACTGATTTGATTTGACGATAGCCCACACTCAAATCAAAGGATTGATAAGACAATAGGTCCAGCAACTGATCACAAGGACCAATCGATGAAGATATCATCTTTCTTCAACACACACTACACAAGAATATCCCTTTGGAACGAACTAAGTCAGACAAGCTTTTATCTTCCAACTCTCCAAGTTGTTGTCTAGCTTAACCAACTAGCTCAGGGATATCTAACACCGATTCTTGGAGAGAAGGTGGTTCACAAGAAACCAACTTGATCACGAACTCAACATAGCGGTCAGGTGACAACCCGGTAACACCTCCAAGAAGATATTTGGAAAGTCACGAACCACCGGTATGTTACTAAGCTCGAGAACAATCTTGCTTTTGAGGGCAAGACGATATGATCAAATGAGTGAGGACTTGACAAGATCCTAACTCATCAATCGAAGGGTGCACCGAAATAAGGACTAGCTAGCACGATCAGTCTTAGAAGGATGATTCGAAAACCAACATACTAAGAATGAAATTATTATCCTTTAACTACCAAGCAACAGAGTTGCTAGCAGTATTGATTTCACACATCACAATTCATTTGTCGGTATTCCGGTTGCATCAACACGAGGGCCGAGGAATGAACAGTGATGGCAAGAAGTGTCACTGTACCAAGAGTTCATGGGATGGTGTGCAATTCCTATAACAATCTCGATATAAAATATGTAATACTCCAAGGTAGAGCAGAACCAAAAGCTGGATTGGCATTTGATCTGCGGAATACAACTACTTTGACCCAATCATAGATATGGAAGAGGTACTGGAGTTTGTTTCTCCTAGTCATTCCGGAATAGAATGGCTTGACAGACCACAAGAGTAATAGGCATCGATGAACGAACGCATGCATACTCTTGACTATCAATTGATAGACGAGGGTCAGAATGCAACTAAAGAGAACAACTCAAAGGAACATATAACTTTCTGAGTTGTGGATGCATAGATTAGTATGTCGAACCAAGTTCAACATATTTCTTCCGGATAACCCATGCAGAAAGGTAGAACTGGCAGAGTCACGATTTATGAATGGAGAACTCCTCAAGAGTACTCTAATTGTGATTTTTTTTGATCCAATAAACATCTGCCATAAGTAGTTCATGGTATTTGGAAGAAGAAGATACCACGGACTTCAAGGACTATCGCAAAGGTTACTAATATCCTAAAGGCACTAGCAATTACTATCAACATGAAGTAGGTAGAGTGAATCTCGGGTTCAGAACCCAGGAGTAGAATACCTACTACTAAATGGCATCACGGGATGCTTTCGATAATGACGGCCAGAATCATCACACTGGAACATAAATCATGGCTAGACTACTAGATGATCCCCTGAGACACCTAGGGTCATAATAATAACTCCAACATAAAGGTTGAGGCGGTAGAGTACCTCAGCTCAACAATTTGTGTGATTAACCTGGCCTAACAGACATTGAAACCGGAGAAAAAGGATTTTGCAAATGCATCAGACTCTTTAGAAACCTGGGATGACTCGGACAGCATAACGGCTGTAAATGCTCAGAAAAGATTTGAGACATTCACAAAAATGGTGGCATAACCACTCAGAAGCACAATATCAAGGTTTCGAGATCAACAGTTAACATACAGAAGATAGTAGGAACTGAACTGAGGCTTGAATCAACAATCTTATAAGTCTACGGATTAGTAACACGTGATCCTGATAGAAAAAAGAGATAGCCTAGTTCTTAATCCCCGTAGGAAAGATAAGATGACTCAGATCAGAAGGGCATAAAGTATAAGGAGTAAAAAGAGCCTTACGTTCCATCCCACAATCAATTCCCTTATATAACTAAAGAATTCCTAGACTCAACTTCGACCAGTTTGGCTTGGTAATCCTACAGGTAGTCAAGCTCTGATACCAACGCTGTCAGGACCCCGACTCAATGCCACATCGATCTAGCATGTAACACCTCATATCACTTTGCGGCCTCACGCACGGTATTCCCACGGGTGTCGCCTTACCTTTGCCCGGGACCGTTTGCGCCTTTTGGCACACGTATATGACAGTGTCGCTAGCATCCATATGATAAGGAGCCCGGGCTGACATGGCTAGTCGTAAACCCAAAGCGGCGCAGACTTACAGGGACAGGCATCCATGACCCAGCATCGAACGTGTCGGTCATCAGCGAGTGAATCCAGGCTGTAGCACTGGGCTAGCAGGACTCCGGTGAACCGGGCTGTAGCGGGCTAACAGGACTCCGGTATTCACCGCATGACATTTCCCCGAAGGGACAGACACAGGAACGAAGAAGGACACATGCCGGCCAGCCTAAGTGTTCCGAAGCAGTAGCAAGCTACCATGGCTCGGTGGAAACACTAGGAGACATTTCCCGGTAAGAGAGGCTACTAAAGATAAACAACTAGATGGTCAGATCCCACACATACCAAGCATTTCAATAACATACACACAATATGCTGGATATGTGCAAATACAACATGGCATCACAACATGACTCTACGACTCAAGTATTTATTCCATAGGCTCCGAGGAGCGAGATATTACAAACAGGGGTCTCACGACCCAACATTCAGAGCATACAAGTCAAAGCACAAACGGAAGCTATCATGTCTGAGTACAGACATCTATAAATGAAAAAGGCTGAGAAGCCTGACTATCTATCAGATCCTGCCGAGGGCACAAGATCGTAGCTGAGGTATCAAGCTAAACGTCGAAGTCCACGCGAAACTACTAGTGAGACCGAAGTCTCTCTGCAAAACATAAAATAGGCAAACGTGAGTACAAATGTACCCAGCAAGACTTACATCAGATCTATCTACGCATGCATCATTATCAACAAAGGGATGGTGGGGCTTAACTGCAGCAAGCCAGCTTTGACTCGGTGGCTATCCTGAACTACGACTGCGAGTAACTTTTTTGAGGTGGCGCACACGAGTCCACATATTCACCATATCAATACACCACTATGGATCCGCTCCCGTCTCCCTACGAGAACGCCATCCATAGCACTCACGCTTATCTTGCGTATTTTAGAGTATCCACTTTCACTTGTCTATGAACTGATATAAGCAACCCAGAAGTCCTTTTCCGCGGACACGGCTATTCGAATAGATTAGGTTAACCCTGCAGGGGTGTACTTCTTCACACAAGCTCTCACCACTTACCGCCGTTTACACGACATGTACTCGGCAACCTTCAAGCGGAAGCCCAACGTGGGTGTCGGCCACGGCCTGCCTAAACACTCAAGTCTCTAGTCCAGGTTTATCGCCTATTCGGGTTCCATCCATGAGGAGATCCGGCCGGAGTTTCGCTCACAGCCCCAAACGATGTGTACAGGGTTCCGTGACACCAAACGGGTGCCCGGTTTACCCGGCCACGTGCCTACCGCATCACAGCCCACCCCTACGGTCAGCGCTGTCCACGGCCTCCAGCATACTACAAACACCAGAAACTACTTGCAACTCCTGGACAGAGGACAAGGGTGATTAAGAAGCCGAGAGGGTCCATTGGTTTCGGGCCCAATGCGTGGTAGTAGCTGAATCATGGATCACAAACACAGAACTCAGTTCCTGAGGACGGCTGCAATGAGACAACCCACCATGTACTCCTACATGGCCTCTCACCGCTACCTTTACCAAATCGTGTTCACACACTTAGCTCACACACAGTAGGACATGTTCACACGCCTCTGATTCATCCCCGATGAATCAGACCTGACTCGACTCTAAGCAGTAGCAGGCATGACAATCAAGCATGAATGAGTAGGCACAACAGGTCTCAAACAACTCCTACTCATACTAGTGGGTTTCAATCTATTTACTGTGGCAATGATAGGTCATGCAGAGGATAAAGGGGTTCAGCTACCGCAGCAAGTAACAGTTGAATCGTTGTTGTCCTAATGCAGTAAAAGAGAGCAGGAGCGAGAGAGTGGGATTGTATCGGAATGAACAAGGGGGTTTTGCTTGCCTGGCACTTCTGAAGATAACATTGAGTCTTCATCAGTGTCAACGATCACATCATCGGTATCACGTCTATCGAGAGGGGACAAATACCGGCAATACAGAAAGGAACACAATCAATGCAATGCACAATATGATGCATGCTCATGACATGGCAATATGAATGTGTTTTGAGCTAATGCAACTAGCAACAGATTAAATGAAGTTGGTTTGAATATAAGATTCAAATTCAAACTCCATATGTGATTATTCAAATGCCATTTAGTTGATTTGTGCTAAACAGTAGCTATAAGTTGTTCTAACATGCATGAAAATGGTACAGATGGATTCCTTGAATTTTTCTGATAATTTTTCATATATAAATTATTTAATTTGGAGTTACGGTTAATTTTCTATGATTTATTGAGGTTTAAACAATTTTCTGGAATTTTCTGATTTATTTTAAATCCAGAAAATCATTTAATGCGTCAGCATGACATCACCTTGACGTCAGCAGGTCAACAGGGCGCCTCCAGGTCAAACCTGACCTGTGGGACCCATATGTCAGCGTCACAGGTTAAACAGGGGGGTTTATTTTAGTTTAATTAAGGATTAGGGCACTAGGGCCCACATGTCAGTGGCTCTGGGGTTAGATTAGGTGGTGATTAGCTTAAGCTAATCACCTGATGGCGGGGGCCCACCTGTCAGTGTCAGCAGAGGGGGTAGTTAAAATAAAATAACTAAACTAATTCACAGGGGGGGCTGGCCCCACCTGTCATTGACCCAGAAAGGGGGGGGGTCCCGCCGTGGTCAACGTGGTCAGACCCACCGGCGGCTTGACGCCGGCGAGGCCAGACGCGGTGGTGCGCGTCGGAAACCAACTACAGGGGCTCTTTTGGCGCGCAGGGAGCAGCTACGGGGAGAGGGTGGAGTGGCGCATCCAACGGTGGCGGTGGCGGAGGCTGGGGTGGCCGGAGCTGCCGGCGGCGAGCTCTTTTGCGGCGGCCGGAGCTCGGGCGAGGTCGGGGTTGGCGTTCGGGGGCACGGGAGGGGAAGCTAGTGGCGGCTACGGGCTCCTGGAGACGTGTTGAGTGCGGTGGTGTGCTCGGCTTCGAGCTGCAACGGCTCCAGCCACGGTGGTGACGAGGCACGGCGGCGGCGAGCTCTCGGGTCCGGCGGAAAGGCGACTAGGGTACGGGAACGAGCGCGAGGAGGAGGGGGAATGGAAGAGTAGCTCACAGGGGTTGCGACGGTGGCCTCGGGGAGCTCGGGGAGGCACCCGAGCCGACGAATTTGACGAAGATGGCCGGCGGTCCCGAGGTTGAAGAAGCCGGCGGTGGCGACGTTGCAGGGGCTCCCGCGGTGCGCTTCTCGGCGAGGAGGAAGAAGTGGTCGAGGCGGATCCCCTGGGTTCTTAGGGTGGCAGCGAGGAGCACGGTGGCTACGGCGAACGGCGTCGGCGACGACGAGCTCCGCTCGGGCGCGTGCAGGGAGGAAAGCAGAGGAGAGAACGGGGTCCAGGGGAAGAGAGGGGAGGTGCAGGGGGCGAGGGGAAGTGCGTGGCGTGAGGGGGAGGCTCGGGAACGCCTCGGTGGAAGCAGGAGGTGGCCGAGGCGGCACCGGCGCTCGCCACCGAGCTGCTTCGGTGCGAGGGGAGGAAGAAGACAAGGGGGAGGGAGGAGGTGGGCTGGGCCAGCGGGAGGAGCTGGGCCGGCTACAGGTAAGTGGCCCAGGTAGTCTCTGTTCTTTTTCTTTTATTTCTATTTTAGTTACTGTTTTCTATTTTCTGTAATTGTGTTTGGATTTATTAAAAATGCCAGAGCATTTCCAAAAATCATGCAACTGACTGTGGCCACTGTTTGGAATATTTCCAACAGTAAACATTTCAGTTTGTGATTATTTGAGCATTTAAAATATTATTAGCAATTAAATGCCCAAATGCAAATACTATATAATTTAATTCAAAAATCCAGGAATAGCCTATAAATATGTTCATCATTTTTGGAAGAGGTTTTCACCTTTAACAGAAATTATGAACATTTCCAAAGGGCATTCTGGGTTATTGAAAATATTTTTATTGAACCTAGTTAAATTTCATTTGGTGCTAGGGTTTCAACAATCCCCATTTCAAATTTAAATGAAATTTAAACATGGTGCAACACTCTAATGCATGCACTAGGCATTGTCAGAACTAGGGATGTGACACCATTGGGCAGCGTGGCCCACCCACGCCGTGGCACCAGCCCAGGGCGACCTCAACCTTGTGCCTCAGGCAGCCCGCGCTCCGCAGGGCGCTGCGAGGCGTGGGCGACGCGGCCAGACGCCGCCTGCCCTCACACCACGGTAGGTGCGGGCCGCAGCAAGGGCCTCAGACCACGCCGCGGCCACAGCGTCGTACACCCGACAGGAGCAAGCGAATTCCAGGGCCGCGCTCACGGTGGCCCAAGTGCTGCTACGGTGCCGACTACTGGAGGGCGGCCGCGACGTGTTGTTGGAGCGAGTAGCTGAGCTCCTGGACGCCGCCGCCTCAGGAACACCTCCTTTTTGCGTCCAGCTGCCACCCCAGACCCAGGGTGGGCCGCATGGTGGCATCATGCGCATGCAGGTGACTTCCAGTGGACTCCAGGGCCCGTCTAGCGCCAACACCTCCGCCGGCACCGGGTGACAAGTAACGCCAGCCCCCTCTCAGGCCAGCGAAGGGATGCACGCCGCGGACTTCGGCCTCGGCGGACCGCCGCGCCCTCACCCCCAAGACGGCGCTCCAAGCCAGGCTGCATGGCATACAGGGTGCTACGGCGAGGCGCACGATGCAGTGGCCCTAGAAGCTTATGTGCCCCGCATGGTGGGTCAGGGGTGCGCGCTGGAAGAAGATCATGGCTCATTCCTCGGGCCAGGCTAGGGCGAGGAGACGCCAGAAGCTGAGCTCTTTCGGGAACCCCAGGAGAGCCTCAACAACTGCACCAGCGGTGGCAACTATCAGGTACCACTCATCCCTCAGGAGCAAGCTTATGCTAACCATGGGTCGCAGGAGATACAGGTCTCCGCAGCAGGTGGCTGCCCCAATTCTGCAGCCTCATACCCCTCAGGAGGAGGGCGCAGGGGGCTGCAGGAGAGGGGTCGAGATTCGGGTTCGTCCCCGCGACGGTCGAAGCAAGGCGTTCTCAGGAGGTAGGCCCGCTGCCGGGGAGGTGCCCCAGGGCCTGCCCCCGGCAGGGGACCCGTGGTCGTCGGAGGAACCGTTGGTGACCGCTCTGCCTCATTGGCATCGCCTGGTTTCCGGTCGCCGTCGATGGCGGCAAAGTATGGAGCAAGGCGGGGCCCTCGTCTGGCGATATGAAGCAAGGTCGGTACCTGTGAAGAAGGCCCAGTGCCTGTGAAGCTCGCCGCCCATGACACTTGTTGGAAATATGCTCTAGAGGCAATAATAAAATGATTATTATTATATTTCCTTGTTCATGATAATTGTCTATTATTCATGCTATAATTGTGTTATCCGGAAATCATAATACATGTGTGAATACATAGACTATAACATGTCCCTAGTGAGCCTCTAGTTAACTAGCTCGTTGATCAACAGATAGTCATGGTTTCCTGACTATGGAGATTGGATGTCATTGATAACGGGATCACATCATTAAGAGAATGATGTGATGGACAAGACCCAATCCTAAGCATAGCACAAGATCATGTAGTTCGTTTGCTAGAGCTTTTCCAATGTCAAGTATCATTTCCTTAGACCATGAGATCGTGTAACTCCCGGATGCCGTAGGAGTGCTTTGGGTGTACCAAACGTCACAACGTAACTGGGTGACTATAAAGGTATGCTACAGGTATCCCCGAAAGTATCTGTTGGGTTGACACGGATCGAGACTGGAATTTGTCACTCCATATGACGGAGAGGTATCTCTGGGCCCACTCGGTAATGCATCATCATAATGAGCTCAATGTGACCAAGTGTTTGGTCATGGGATCATGCATTATAGTATGAGTAAAGTGACTTGCCGGGAACGAGATTGAACGAGGTATTGGGATACCGACGATCGAATATCAGGCAAGTAGCGTACCGATTGACAAAGGGAATTGAATACGGGATTGATTGAATCCTCGACATCGTGGTTCATCCGATGAGATCATCGTGGAACATGTGGGATCCAACATGGGTATCCAGATCGCGCTGTTGGTTATTGACCGGAGAGTCGTCTCGGTCATGTCTTCGTGTCTCCCGAGCCCGTAGGGTCTACACACTTAAGGTTCGGTGACGCTAGGGTTGTAGAGATATTAGTATGCCGTAATCCGAAAGTTGTTCGGAGTCCCGGATGAGATCCCGGATGTCACGAAGAGTTCCGTAATGGTCCGAAGGTGACGATTTATATATAGGAAGTCCAGTTTCGGCCATCGGGAAAGTTTCGGGGTTAATTGGTATTGTACCGGGACCACCGGAAGGGTCCCGAGGGTCCACCTATCCCGGAGGGCCCATGGGCTGAAGTGGGAGGGGAACCAGCCCCTGGTGGGCTGGTGCGCCCCCCCATGGGCCTCCCCCTGCGCCTAGGGTTGGAAACCCTAGGGGTGGGGGGCGCCCCACCTGACTTGGGGGGCAAGTCCCCCTTGGCCGCCGCCCCCCTAGGGGCCCTATATATAGTGGGGGGAGAGTTGGCAGCCGCACCCAAGCCCTTGGTGCCTCCCTCTCCCCTCGTAACACCTCTCTCTCTCTCTCGTTGGAGCTTGGCGAAGCCCTGCCGAGATCACCGCTGCTTCCACCACCACGCCGTCGTGCTGCTGGATCTCCATCAACCTCTCCTTCCCCTTGCTGGATCAAGAAGGAGGAGACGTCTTCCCAACCGTACATGTGTTGAACGCGGAGGTGCCGTCCGTTTGGCGCTTGGTCATCAGTGATTTGGATCACGACGAGTACGACTCCATCAACCCCGTTCTCTTGAACGCTTCCAATCGCGATCTACAAGGGTATGTAGATGCACTCCCCTCTCCCTCGTTGCTAGATGACTCCATCGATTTATCTTGGTGATGCGTAGAAAATTTTGAAATTCTGCTACGTTCCCCAACAGAGGCATCATGAGCTAGGTCTATGCGTAGTTTCTATGCACGAGTTGAACACAAGCTGTTGTGGGCATCGATTTTGTCAATTTACTTACCGTTACTAGTCTTATCTTGATTCGGCGGCATCGTGGGATGAAGCGGCCCGGACCGACCTTACACGTACGCTTAAGTGAGACTGGTTCCACCGACTGACATGCACTAGTTGCATAAGGTGGCTAGCGGGTGTCTGTCTCTCACACTTTAGTCGGATCGGATTCGATGAAAAGGGTCCTTATGAAGGGTAAATAGAAATTGGCATATCACGTTGTGGTTTTGGCATAGGTAAGAAACGTTCTTGCTAGAAACCTATAGCTGCCACGTAAAAACTTGCAACAACAATTAGAGGACGTCTAACTTGTTTTTGTAGCATATGCCCTGTGATGTGATATGGCCAAAAGGATGTGATGAATGATATATGTGATGTATGAGATTGATCATGTTCTTGTAAGAGGAATTACGACTTGCATGTCGATGAGTATGGCAACCGGCAGGAGCCATAGGAGTTGTCTTAATTTATTTATGACCTACGTGTCAACTTATACATCATGTAATTACTTTACTTTATCGCTAACCGTTAGCCATAGTAGTAGAAGTAATAGCTGACGAGACAACTTCATGAAGACAAGATGCTGGAGATCATGGTGTCATGCCGGTGACGACGATGATCATGGCGCCCCGAAGATGGAGATCAAAAGGACCAAAATGATATTGGCCACATCATGTCACTATTTGATTGCATGTGATGTTTATCATGTTTTACATCTTATTTTCTTAGAACGACGGTAGCTTAAATTAGATGATCCCTCACAATAATTTGAAGAAAGTGTCCCCCCTAACTGTGCACCATTGCGAAGGTTCATTGTTTCGAAGCACCAAGTGATGATCGGGTGTGATAGATTCTAACGTTCGAATACAACGGGTGTAAGCCAGATTTACACACACAATACACTTAGGTTGACTTGACGAGCCTAGCATGTACATACATGGCCTCGGAACACGGAAGACCGAAAGGTCGAACATGAGTCGTATAGAAGATACGATCAACATGAAGATGTTCACCGATGATGACTAGTCCGTCTCACGTGATGATCGTACACGGCCTAGTTGACTCGGATCATGTATCACTTAGATGACTAGAGGGATGTCTGTCTGAGTGGGAGTGCATTAAATAATTTGATTAGATGAACTTAATTATCATGAAGTTAGTCTAAAAACATTTGCAAAATGTCTTGTAGATCAAATGGCCAATGCTCATGTCAACCTCAACTTCAACGCGTTCCTTGAGAAAACCAAGCTGAAAGATGATGGCAGCAACTATACGGACTGGGTCCGGAACCTGAGGATCATCCTCATAGCTGCCAAGAAATCATATGTCCTAGAAGCACCGCTAGGTCAAGCACCCATCCCAGAGAACCAAGATGTTATGAACGCTTGGCAGTCGCGTGCTGATGATTACTCCCTCGTTCAGTGCGGCATGCTTTACAGCTTAGAACCGGGGCTCCAAAAGCATTTTGAGCAACATAGAGCATATGAGATGTTCGAAGAGCTGAAAATGGTTTTCCAAGATCATGCCCGGTTCGAGAGATATGAAGTCTCTGACAAGTTCTACAATTGTAAGATGGGAGGAAACTAGTTCTGTCAGTGAGCACATACTCAAAATGTCTGGGTTGCACAACCGCTTGTCCCAGCTGGACATTAACCTCCCGGACAAGGCGGTCATTGACAGAATCCTTTAGTCGCTCCCACCTAGCTACAAGAGCTTTGTGATGAACTACAATATGCAGGGGATGGTGAAAACTATTCCTGAAGTATTTTCAATGCTGAAATCAGCGGAGGTGGAAATCAAAAAGGAACATCAAGTGTTGATGGTCAATAGAACCACTAGTTTCAAGAAAGGCAAGGGTAAGAAGAACTTCAAGAAGAACGACAAGGGAGTTGCCGCCCCCGGTAAATCAGTTGCTGGGAAGAAGCCAAAGAATGGACCCAAACCTGAGACTGGGTGCTTTTATTGCAAGGGAAAGGGACACTGGAAGCGGAACTACCCCAAATACTTAGCGGACAAGAAGGCCGGCAACACTAAAGGTATATGTGATATACATGTAATTGATGTGTACCTTACCAGTGCTCGTAGTAGCTCCTGGGTATTTGATACCGGTGCGGTTGCTCATATTTGTAACTCAAAACAGGAGCTGCGGAATAAGCGGAGACTGGCGAAGGACGAGGTGACGATGCACGTCAGGAATGGTTCCAAGGTCGATGTGATCGCCGTCGGCACGCTACCTCTACATTTACCTACGGGATTAGCTTTAAACCTCAATAATTGTTATTTAGTGCCAGCTTTGAGCATGAACATTGTATCTGGATCTCGTTTAATACGAGATGGCTACTCATTTAAATCTGAGAATAATGGTTGTTCTATTTATATGAGAGATATGTTTTATGGTCATGCCCCGCTAGTCAATGGTTTATTCTTAATGAATCTCGAACGTGATGTTACACATATTCATAGTGTGAATACCAACAGATGTAAGATTGATAATGATAGCCCCACATATCTGTGGCACTGCCGCCTTGGTCACATCGGTGTCAAACGCATGAAGAAGCTCCATACAGATGGACTTTTGGAGTCTCTTGATTTCGAATCATTTGACACGTGCGAACCATGCCTCATGGGTAAAATGACCAAGACTCCGTTCTCCGGAACAATGGAGCGAGCAACCAACTTATTGGAAATTATACATACTGATGTGTGCGGTCCAATGAGCGTTGAGGCTCGCGGTGGCTATCGTTATGTTCTTACTCTCACTGATGACTTAGGTAGATATGGGTATGTCTATTTGATGAAACACAAGTCTGAGACCTTTGAAAAGTTCAAGGAATTTCAGAATGAGGTAGAGAATCAATGTGACCGAAAGATAAAATTCTTATGATTAGATCGTGGGGGAGAATATTTAAGTCACGAATTTGGCACGCACTTAAGGAAATGTGGAATCGTTTCACAACTCACGCCGCCTGGAACACCTCAGCGTAACGGTGTGTCCGAACGTCGTAATCGCACTCTATTGGATATGGTGCGATCTATGATGTCACTCACAAATTTACCGCTATAATTTTGGGGATATGCTCTAGAGACAGCTACATTCACTTTAAATAGGGCACCGTCTAAATCCGTTGAGACGACACCGTATGAATTATGGTTTGGGAAGAAACCTAAGCTGTCATTTCTAAAAGTTTGGGGATGCGATGCTTATGTCAAGAAACTTCAACCTGAAAAGCTCGAACCCAAGTCGGAAAAATGCGTCTTCATAGGATACAATAAGGAAACCACTGGGTATACCTTCTACCACAGGTCCGAAGGCAAGATCTTTGTTGCCAAGAACGGGTCCTTTCTGGAGAAAGAGTTTCTCTCGAGAGAAGTAAGTGGGAGGAAAGTAGAACTCGATGAAGTACTGCCTCTAGAACCGGAAAGTAGCGCAGCTCAGGAAGATGTTCCTGTGGTGCCTGCACCGACTAGAGAGGAAGTTAATGATAATGATCAAGGTAGTTCGGATCAAGTAGCTACTGAACTTCGAAGGTCCACAAGGACACGTTCCACACCAGAATGGTATGGCAACCCTATCCTGGAAATCATGTTGTTAGACAACGGTGAACCTTCGAACTATGAAGAAGCAATGGCGGGCCTCCAACAAATGGCTTGAAGCCATGCAATCCGAGATAGGATCCATGTATGAAAACAAAGTATGGACTTTGACAGACTTGCCCGATGATCGGCGAGTGATAGAGAATAAATGGATCTTTAAGAAGAAGACGGACGCAGATGGTAATGTTACCATCTATAAGGCTCGACTTGTCGCTAAGGGTTATCGACAAGTTCAAGGGGTTGACTACGATGAGACCTTCTCACCCGTAGCAAAGCTGAAGTCCGTCCGAATCATGTTAGCAATTGCCGCATACTATGATTATGAGATATGGCAAATGGACGTCAAAACGGCATTCCTTAACGGCTTTCTTAAGGAAGAATTGTATATGATGCAGCCGGAAGGTTTTGTCGATCCTAAGAATGCTAACAAGGTATGCAAGCTCCAGCGCTCCATCTATGGGCTGGTGCAAGCATCTCGGAGTTGGAACATTCGCTTTAATGAAATGATCAAAGCGTTTGGGTTTATGCAGACTTGTGGAGAAGCCTGCGTTTACAAGAAAGTGAGTGGGAGCTCTGTAGCATTTCTCATATTATATGTGGATGACATACTTTCGATGGGAAATGATATAGAACTTTTGGATAGTATTAAGGCCTACTTGAATAAGTGTTTTTCAATGAAGGACCTTGGAGAAGCTGCTTACATATTAGGCATCAAGATCTATAGAGATAGATCGAGACACCTCATAGGTCTTTCACAAAGCACATACCTTGATAAGATATTGAAGAAGTTCAATATGGATCAGTCCAAGAAGGGGTTCTTGCCTGTTTTGCAAGGTGTGAAATTGAGCTCAGCTCAATGTCCGACCACGGCAGAAGATAGAGAAAAGATGAGTGTCGTCCCCTATGCCTCAGCCATAGGGTCTATCATGTATGCCATGCTGTGTACCAGACCCGATGTAAACCTTGCTGTCAGTTTGGTAGGAAGGTACCAAAGTAATCCCGGCATGGAACACTAGACAACGGTCAAGAACATCCTGAAGTACCTGAAAAGGACTAAGGATATGTTTCTCGTATATGGAGGTGACGAGGAGCTCGTCGTAAAGGGTTACATCGACGCTAGCTTTGACACATATCTGGATGACTCTAAGTCACAAACCGGATACGTGTATATTTTGAATGGTGGGGCAGTAAGCAGGTTCAGTTGCAAGCAAAGCGTCGTGGCGGGATCTACATGTGAAGCGGAGTACATGGCAGCCTCGGAGGCAGCGCATGAAGCAATCTGGATGAAGGAGTTCATCACCGACCTAGGAGTCATACCCAATGCGTCGGGGCCGATCACTCTGTGACAACACTGGAGCTATTGCCTTTGCAAAGGAGCCCATGTTTCACAAGAAGATGTAACGCCCTCGATGCGGCTATATCTCCCATGTGTCGAAGCATGACTTAGAGGCATAACCGCATTGAAAGAAATGTCGCAAGTGAGGTAATCTTCACATAACCCATGTAATACATAAGCGAAAGAGATACATAGTTGGCTTACAATCGCCACATCACACAATACATGAATAAAGCATTACATCAACCAGATGCACTCAGGGTCCGACTATGGAACCAAAATAAAAGAAGACTACCCCAAATGCTACATAGATCCCTGATCGTCCCAACTGGGCTCCACTACCGATCAAATGGAAACAGAACAACACAAAGGACAAGATCTTCATGGAGCTCCTCCTTGAGCTTGGTTGCGTCACCTGCTCGGTAGCATCGGCACCTGCAAACTGGTTTTGGAAGTATCTGTGAGTCACGGGGACTCAGCAATTTCACACCCTCGCGATCAAGACCATTTAAGCTTATAGGAAGGGTAAAATGTATGAGGTGGAGCTACAGCAAGCACCTAGCATATATGGTGGCTAACAAACACAAATGAGAGCGAGAAGAGAAGGCAAAAGCACAGTCGAACAACTATGATCAAGAAGTGATCCTAGAACAACCTACGTCACACATAACTCCAACACCGTGTTCACTTCCCAGACTCCGCCGAGAAGAGACCATCACGGTTACACACGCGGGCACAGCTTTCGAAAGTTCAAATCCCTGCAGGTGTGTCCCAACTTAGCCCATCACAAGCTCTCACGGTCAACGAAGGATATTCCTTCTAGCGGGAAGACCCGATTAGACTTGGAATCCCGGTTACAAGACATTTCGACAGTGGTAAAACAAGACCAGCAAAGCCACCCGAATGTGCCAACAAATCCCGATAGGAGCTGCACACATCTCTTTCTCAGGGCACACCGGATTGTCCAAGGTTCCGGTAGGCCAGCCCAGAGTTGCCCCTGGTGGCCACCGGCAGCTGACAGGTTGGACCAACACTCAGAGGAGCACTGGCCCGGGGGGGTTAAAATAAGATGACCCTTGGGCTGGCCGGCCCAAGGGAAAAAAAGGCTAGGTGGCAAATGGTAAAACCAATGTTGGGCCTTGCTGGAAGAGTTTTATTCAAGGCGAACTGTCAAGGGGTTTCCATTATAACCCAACCGCGTAAGGAACGCAAAATCCGGGAACATAACACCGATATGACGGAAACTAGGGTGGCAAGAGTGGAACAAAACACCAGGCATAAGGCTGAGCCTTCCACCCTTTACCAAGTATATAGATGCATTAATTAGATAAGATATATTGTGATATCCCAACAAGTAAACATGTTCCAACAAGGAACAACATCTCCATGTTCCAACAAGGAACAAACTTCAATCTTCACCTGCAACTAACAACGCTATAAGAGGGGTTGGGCAAAGCGGTAACCTAGCCAAACAATGGTTTGCTAGGACACGGTGGGTTAGACGCTTGGTTTAACAATATGGGAGGCATGATAAGCAAGTGGTAGGTATCACAGCATAGGCATAGGAAAAGAGTGAGCAACTAGCAAGCAAAGAGAGAAGTGATTTCGAGGGTATGGTCATCTTGCCTGAGATCCCGCAAGGAAGAAGAACGAGTCCATGAAGAAGACAAACGAACGTAGTAGAACAGGTCCTCACAAACGCGACGTTATTGGAACCAACCCGAAGAAGCAACACCGGAAAGAAGCACACAACATAGTACACAACCAACACATGAACATGGTATGATATGCGGGATGCGGTATGTGATGCATATGCATGATTTGGAAAGGAATGATTGAACCTGGCCTCAACTTGGAAATCCAAGAGTGCCACTAGAAAGGTGAGGTGATTTCGGTCGAAATCGATATAAAGATCACCGGAATCGGATGCACGGTTTGGAAATGGCAAGCAAAACAAATATGGCACCGTTCTGCGATTAACACCAAATAGCCATCTAAATGCATCAAGCTAAATAAGCTACAGCACTCAAACATGGCAACAAAATACATGGCAGGGATCCACTCAAGATGCTTGACAAAAGATGAACACTGAGCTACGGCTAATTCACTCATTAACAGGTTCAAACAAGCATGGCAAAAGAGCAAATGATAACAGGTTTCAGACTTACTGAAATTAACACAAAGTCTGGAATTTATCATCAGGAAGCACACTTTAGAGCATGAAAACTACAAGCTACATGAACTTAACATGGAAAAACAAGGCATGGCATGAAGCTACTCAAAGAACTTAACAAAAGTCCCTTAGTGACCTTGAGCCAAAATGGATCAGAAAGTACAATTGCAAGCATGTGAACATGGCAAAAACATAAACAGATTCAGACTTAGTGAAAAACTGGAGCATGGCAAAACAGTTAACGAGTAGGCATGTTTACGAGCTCGATGCACTCACTACAGAGCATGCATGACAAAGTAAGCATACACCCATGAAGAAGACATGGCATAGGAGCTAGACATGGCAAGAACAATAACATAGCCTGCACGGATCAATAGCAACATCCTCGGCAAAATCGCTAAACATGTCAACAATCTGCCAGGATTCACTTTATAGCAAAAGTAGAGCTCGATTGACTCAAGCTAGGGTGCTCCAGAAATGCAAACAAAGACATGGATGGATAAAGCACCGCAATGTTAACAAAACATCCTTACTGATCATCCTCAAAAGATGCACGGATCACTAGGAAACAACATGAACATATGGCATAACAACAAAATCAGGACAAAGACTTAGTAAAATTCTAAGTCCCTGAAATCAGCATTAACAATTACGCTACTTTGCAAGCTTGTGCTAGTCACCACAAAGATCAAAAAAATACATGGCATACACCCCTGTAAATATGGCATGGCATATAACAAAACTCATGTAGAACTCAGGATCATAGCATGCACATATTAATCATGGCAAAAATGACAAAATGCCATTTGCTGAAACAGATCTGACAAATTCATCACATAGCCCTCTTCCAACAGCATTTCGGGCATCAAGATGAGCTCAAATGAAAATGACACAATGAGACGAAATGATTTACTCGCCGAGACGAACATTTTGATATGCAACACGCACGAATCGGAGCCACGGATGATGAGTTGTGACATGATGAAAAGAGGCATATGAATCTGAAAATTTCAGGACTTGGACGAATTTTAACGAGCATCAAATAGTAAAACGACGCACAGGCGGGATATAGCGGCGTAGATCACCATGGGCTCGGCCCAAAAGGGCGGAGAGGCAGGACGAGCCGGGCGATCTGGGCCGGTGCTGCTGGGCCTCCGCGAGGCCGGTCAACGGAGCCGATCGGGGAGGAGGTCGCCTGGATCGGGCTCCTCCCGATCCATGGTGGCGGCGGCGCTGGAAGACTCGGCGACGGGGATGGCCGAAGCCGCGGCCGGCGGTGCTAGATCTTGGCGCAGGCGGCGGAGGAGAGCGCAACGGCTCGGGTCTCGCGCGAGGGTGCAGATCTGGGGAGGCGGCGCGGTGGCGATGTACTCCGGCGAGGTCCGGATCGACGAGGCGGCGCGGATCCGCGGGGAACGACGGCGAGGGGCATGGTGGAGGCCGGCGGAAGTCCGGCGGGGCTGCGCCAGCGAAGATGACGAAGGGCGCGGCGAGCCAGCGCGGGAGGCGCTGTAGGGCACGGACGGCGGCGTGGGACGCCGGGCCGGGAGGGCCGAGCGTGGGTCGCGGCGGGCCTCGGCGGCGTGCGCGAGAAGAGAGAGAGGCAGCGCCACATGGCGCGCTGTGAGTGGATGCGGGCGGAGCAGCGGCTGATGTGGCGTCCCCTGATTGGCCCGGGTGAGGTGGCCGGCCGAGCAGACATCTCCGGACGATGATGGATTTGTCCGGCGGCGCGGAGAGGAGCGAATCTAGGGTTCATCCGCGAATTTTCGGGGGAGATGACATATATATAGGTAGAGGGAGCTAGGAGATTCCAAATGAGGTGCGGTTTTCGCCCCCGCCATCATGATCGAATGCTCTAGACGATGGAAGGGGTTTAGGTGGGTTTTGGGCCACTTTGGAAGGGTGTTGGGCTGCAACACACACGAGGCCTTTTCGGTCCCTTGGTTAACCGTTGGAGTATCAAACGAAGTCCAAATGGCACGAAACTTGACAGGCGGTCTACCGGTAGTAAACCAAGGCCGCATGACAAGTCTCGGTCCAATCCGAAAACGTTTAACACCCACACACGAAAAGAGGTAGAAAGGGGCACCGGGTGACATAGGAGCGCCAGATTGCAAAACGGACAACGGGGAAAATGCTCGGATGCATGAGACGAACATGTATGCAAATGAAATGCACATGATGACATGATATGCAATGCATGACACGCAAGCAATGACAAGGCAACAACATCGAATAACTGGAGGACACCTGGCACATCGGTCTCGGGGCGTTACAAAAGACCAGGCACATCAAGCGTCGCTTCAACTCCATTCGTGAAAATGTTCAAGATGGAGACATAGATATTTGCAAAGTACATACGGATCTGAATGTCGCAGATCCGTTGACTAAACCTCTTCCGCGAGCAAAACATGATTGAGGGAGTCCTGGATTAGGGGGTCTTCGGACAGCCGGACTATCTCCATTGGCCAGACTGTTAGACTATGAAGATACAAGATTGAAGACTTTGTCTCGTGTCCGGATGGGACTCTACTTGGCGTGGAAGGCAAGCTAAGCAATACGGAAATGGATATCTTCTCCTTTGTAACCGACCTTGTGTAACCCTAACCCTCTCCGATGTCTATATAAACCGAAGGGTTTTAGTCCGTAGGACAACAATCACAACATACAATCATACCATAGGCTAGCTTCTAGGGTTTAGCCTCTTTGATCTCGTGGTAGATCCACTCTTTTACTACCCATATTATCAATATCAATCAAGCAGGACGTAGGGTTTTACCTCCATCAAGAGGGCCCGAACTTGGGTTAAACATCATGTCCCTTGCCTCCTGTTACCATCTGGCCTAGACGCACAGTTCAGGACCCCCTACCCGAGACCCGCCGGTTTTGACACCGACATTGGTGCTTTCATTGAGAGTTCCTCTGTGTCGTCGCCGTTAGGCTTGATGGCTCCTACTATCATCGATAGCGATGCGGTCCAGGGTGAGACTTTTCTCCCCGGACAGATCTTCATATTCGGCGGCTTTGCACTGCGGGCTAACTCGCTTGGCCATCTGGAGCAGATTGAAAGCTACGCCCCTGGCCATCAGGTCAGATTTGGAAGTTTGAACTACACGGCATCTGCGGAGACTTGATCTTCGACGGATTCGAGCGACAGCCGGGCGCGCCGCACTGTCACAATGGGCATGACCTAGCTCTGCCACCGAACAGTACCCTAGAGGCCACGGCTGCATCAGCTCCGACCCTTAGCTCGGAGCCAACTGTGCCAGTCGAGGACGGGTGGTTAGACACTGCCTCAGGGGCTACAGTCTCAACGGCGATCGAGCCGAACACCAGCCTAACCCTCTGCGTAGCCCGTGACTCCAAGGTGCCGGACTCTTTTCCGGACTCCGAACCATCTGCGCCCCTGCAATCGAATCCGATTGGGAGCCGATCATGGAATTCACCGCCGCGGATATCTTTCAACACTCGCCCTTCGGCAACATTCTGAATTCACTAAGGTCTCTCTCTTTGTCAGGAGAGCCCTGGCCGGATTATGGCCAACAGGATTGGGATGCGGACGACGAAGAAATTTGACCCCCACCCACCACCCACTTCGTAGCCACTGTCGATGATTTAACTGACATGCTCGACTTCGACTCCGAAGACATCGACGGTATGGACGACGATGTAGGAGACGACATGAACCAGCACCTATAGGGCACTGGAAAGCCACCTCGTCATATGACATATACATGGTGGATACACCCAAAGAAGGCAATGGCGACGGGATAATGGAGGATGACCCCTCCAAGAAGCAACCCAAATGCCGACGTCAGCGGTGCCGCTCTAAGTCCCGCCAAAGCAAAAGTGGTGATACCGGCACAGGAGATAATAACAGTCCGGATAGTGCCGAAGAAAACAACAAACCCCTCCAGCAAGATTTAGAGCAGGAGGATGGAGGAGCCAGCTCTCCTGAGAGAGCGGCAGACCGAGAGGAGGAGGATGACAATCACATGCCCCCCTCCGAAGACGAGGCAAGCCTCGGCGATGATGAATTCGTCGTACCATAGGATCCCGTCGAAAAAGAGCACTTCAAGCGCCGGCTTATGGCCACAGCAAATAGCCTCAAGAAAAAGCAGCAGCAGCTTCAAGCTGATCAAGATCTGGTAGCTGACGAATGGACTGAAGTCCTCGCGGCCGAGGAATATAAACTCGAGCGCCCCTCCAAGAGTTACCCAAGGCGCAGGTTACTACCCTGACTGGATGAAGAAGCGTATGATACGGCTGATCGGCCACCTCGTGGCCGCGATAGAGAGGCATTCCAGCCAAAAGCTCAGCCTCCACCCCAACGCCATTCAAAAAAAAGGCATGGGGAGATACGCCAGACCTGCGAGACATATTGGAGGAAAAGGCAAAGCATTCAAGATCGATCTACGGATCACGAGGGCGCACCACTCTGCGAGAGGACAAACGTCACGCCGGATACAGTTAAAGTAAATCCGGCCGGGCCGAACACAGCAGGCAAGACCCATTCGAGCTGCGTCGCGACATAGCCCAATACAGAAGCGCCGCACACCCCTTATGCTTCACAGACGAAGTAATGGAACATCAATTCCCAGAAGGATTCAAACCTGTAAATACTGAATCATACGACGGCACAACAGATCCCGCAGTATGGATCAAACCCACAAAAACGACCTTTAAAGGCGTCATTCCAGGTGTAGAGGCCCATTGCACAGGATCAATTACATTAGAAGTGGTCTTCGGATCCCCGGATAACTTCCGAAGCGAAGAGTTAATCTTCGATATAGTCCCGTCCCGCAATGGTTATCACGCGCTGCTCGGGCAAACTGCATTTGCTAGATTCAATGCGGTACCGCATTATGCATACCTCAAGCTCAAGATGCCAGGATCTCGCGGAGTTATTACAGTCAACGGAAACACAGAGCGCTCTCTCCGAACAGAGGAGCACATCGCAGCCCTCGCAACAGAAACGCAAAGCAGCCTCTCAAGGCAATCAACCAGTTCGGCGCTTCACAACCCGGACACCTTCAAGCGCGCTCGGGGTAATCAGCGAATAGACCGCCTGGCGCAATCTGAGCTCGCGTAGCAATACGACGGCCACCCCAATCCAAGCCCAGCGGCGAAACTCGTGCCGTGCGTACATAATTACGCATTAAAAATACCATGGGCACAACTGCGGCACGCCCCAAGACGTGGCCTAAACCGCACTAGGGGCTTCCCGTTCGGTTCTTTTTCTTTTTCTTTCAGGACCTTAATCTCTGGAAACACTGTCCGGCAGCACTATTGCCGAACACATGATGCAGCAACCAAGGAGGCAGACAGCTACGTTATACCACGGGATTCCCAGGTTGATTACAGTAACGAGTGAAATATTCAATTTAATATCATTCCTCATCTTGCCCTTGGAAGGGACATAGTCCTACTCTTTGCTTATCGCACTATCTGTATCACTCTGCTTTAACGCAATTTTTTTAATAAACAATGCATGACATTACGACTATTCTTGCATTATTGTTATATATATATACATGTGTGTTCATTAATGATGCCTTGCAACCGTACACTATGGTACGGCCAATACACCAAGGGATTACGTACCCCACAATGCGGTGTGAAAAGTCTGAACACTTTCACAAGTGCGGCACCCCGAACTTATAGCATTATATGCATCAGCTCCGAATCATGTCTTTGGTCAAATGTTGGGTTTGCCCGGCTCCTATGTTTTGGTACCTTACGTTCCGCTCTATTGGCTAAGGTAGCGCTAGGAGAACTACTGCGATTGTGCCCCGGTTCTGCTGGGCTTAGCACCTCAGTAGAGAAAGCTAAAACTGACTGTCATGATAAGGCGAGAGACTGGTCGCTGTTCGACGAGGTTTTTCGAGTCCCTAAAGACTTATGCCACTTAGGGCGAGGGGCCGGCCCTGTCCGGCTTACAGGCTTGTATCGCGTCCTGAATTCGGCCTTCCGAATACCAGGGGCTTCGCTGAAATTTAAAATTATAGAATTCTATGGCTAAGTGAGAGTGATAAAGCATTATTAGTCTGGTTGCCTTGTTCGTTCTGCTGAGCACCTCCCTCGAAGGACCCAAATATGGGAACAAGAGTGCCCAGGTTTATCCCAAACACCCCAGCACTCGCGGCATGGGGGCATAAGCCGAGGACTAGCCATCTCTCAGATTGGATAAACGGCCAAACAGAAGGTAATATTTTAAATTCACACAAGCGTTGCGTAGCGCATATGAAACAAGTTTTCATCATACAGGATCACACGAGCAAGTCTCATTCAAATATTACATCTTTTGAACACTCATCCGCGATGTGACGGGCACCCGGCAGAACACCCTCGTAGTACATCTCGGGGTGGCGGTGCTCCTTGCCCTCAGGCGGCCCCTCCTTGATCAGCTTCACGGCGTCTAGCTTGACCCACTGCAATTTCACACGGGCGAAAGCCCGTCGTGCACCTTCAATGCAGACAGATCTCTTGACGACCTCCAGCCGCGGGCAGGCATCCACAAGCCGCCTCACCAGGCCGAAGAAGATGTTCGGAAGGGCGTCGCTAGGCCACAGCCGGATAATAAAGCTCTTCATGGCCCGATCGTCCGCCTTATGTAGCTCAACCATCTGCTTCAGCTGGTCGCTCATTGGCACCGGGTGTTCGGCCTCAGCATACTGAGACCAGAACAGCTTCTCCGTTGAGCTTCCATCCTCGGCCTGGTAAAATTGTGCGGCATCGGACACACTGCGGGGCAAATCTGCGAATGCTCCTGAAGAGCTCCGGATCCGGGTAAGTAATCGGTAATTTACTTTTAAGCTTGCTTTGCTTATAGAAAGCCTTACCCACCGCTATATTCTTCATCGCGTCAATCTCTTGGAGGGCCTTTTGGGCTTCGGCCTTGGCACTTTTTACACTCTCGAGGGCCGCGGCAAGCTTAGAATCCCGCGTCTTAGAGTCAAGCTCCAACGCCTCGTGCTTCGCCACGAGATCCTGGAGCTCTTGCTGCACCTCGCCCACCCGAGCCTCGTGCTTCTCTCGCTCGGTGCGCTTCTTGGCCGCTTTATCTTCGGCCTTGGTTAGCGCTTGCTTTAGGGACGCCACCTCGGTCGTGGCCCCTGGCAAACATACGATGATCCTGTCATTTTGCAATCGCGTCTTATTTTATATATACATATCTATAGACAGGGTATTACTTACCCTTGTTCTCCTCGAGCTGCCTCTTGGCAAGGCCGAGCTCTTTCCTGGACCCCTCGAGGTCCTGCTTCAGTATGGCGACCTCCGCAGTCAGTGCGGCGGACGCCAGAAGCGAAGCCTGCATATGCATATTGACACACTTATATTAGACTCATGTGATATTATTTAATCCTCTGTTCGGCTTTTCTTTGTGAACACCGAACAAAGCATCAGGGGCTACTGTCTATGCGGTAATATTTCTACTATATTTTAAAACACTTACCTCGAAGCCTGTTAGAAGGCTGGCACAGGCTTCAGTCAATCCGCTCTTGGAGGACTGAACCTTCTGGATCACCGCACTCATGATAGTGCGGTGCTCCGCGTCGATGGAAGCGCTGCGAAGCGCTTCCAGCAGATTGTCCGGCGCCTCTGGATGGACAGAGGTCACCGGCACAGGCGTCTGGCCCCTCTTAGAAGGAGGCCGCCTGCCCGAGCCTGGAACCGCTGAAGGTTCCGGCGCGGTGTTCGGCTGAGGGCCGAACTCGGAGCTCTCAGGGGCCCCGTCCCCTCGGCTCCCGGAGTCCGGAAGGTCGCCTTGAGGCACCTCTGGGACTGTCTCCCCTCGATCTGGTGCCTCTTGAGACAACACCTCGGCGTCGTCGGCAGGATGAGGGGAGGTGGCGGTCGGGACAGGATCGCTATCCATGTCCGACAAGCCCAAGGAGTCGTCCGATGATACATCGATACTGGCTCGTGGCGGCCTGCATAATTGCGTTCGGCGTTAGGCAAAGCAGTGCGACAAAGGAATCCTATGAGTTACTCTGGTATCCGAATACTTACGATCTCCTCGGGGGCTTGACCCTGGGCAACCACTCGTCTTCGCCTTCGTCGGCGGCGGTGGAACCGTCTGGAAGGAGAGCCCTTCCCTTCTTGGACCCTCCGGCCTCCCCGGTTGGGGCAGCCTTCCTTTTCTTCTATCCCCCGGTCGGTGGGGGAGCATCTTCTTCTTCTTCCTCGTCTTCGGGGGAAGAGAGCGCCGCAGAGTCATCAGACGGTGAGTCCGACGATGCCTGGCATCGGGAACTCTTTCGGGTTCCCTTGGCCTTCTTGGTCTTCTCCGGCACCGTATAAGGGGCCGGAGTCAACATCTTCGCCAGAAGAGCATCTGTGGGGCCTTAGGGCAAAGGAGCCGGACAGTCGATCTGTCCGGCCATATTCTGCCAGTCCTGTCAAAGGTATGGGAGTTTAGATCCCGCATAGAGTCAATCTATATAAAAAATAAGTATCCTGTGAAAGGTAAAGCAGCTTACCGCACTGGCTTGGTGCTTCGCGCTGAATCCGCGATCCTCAGTAATAGAGGGGGGACCTCGGCACTTTTGAATAGCACCCTCCAGGCGTCTTCATGAGTCGTGTCGAAGAGCCTGTTCAGAGTTCGGTGCTGCGCCGGATTGAACTCCCACAAGTTGAACTCCCGTTGTTGGCACGGGAGTATCCGGCAGATGAGCATAACTTGGACTATGTTGACAAGCTTGAGCTTCTTGTACACCATGTTTTGAATACATGTTTGGAGTCTGGTCAGCTCTTTCGAACTACCCCAAGACAGGCCCTTCTCTTTCCAGGAGGTGAGCCGCGTGGGGATGCCAGATCGGAACGCGGGGGCCGCTGCCGATGCAGGGTTGCACGGCTCGGTGATATAGAACCACCCCGATTGCCCCCCTTTATGGTTTCCACAAAGGAGCCCTGGAGCCATGTTACGTTGGGCATCTTGCCCACCATGGCGCCTCCGCACTCCGCCTGGCAGCCGGCCACCACATTCGGCTTGACATTGAAGGTCTTCAGCCATAAGCCGAAGTGGGGCTTGATGCGGAGGAAGGCCTCACACACGACGATAAACACCGAGATGTTGAGGACGAAGTTCGGGGTCAGATCGTGGAAATCCAGGCCATAATAAAACATGAGCCCCCGGACGAAGGGATGAAGAGGGAATCCCAGCCCACGGAGGAAATGGGTGAGGAATACTACCCTCTCATGGGGCCTGGGGGTGGGGATGAGCTGCCCCTTATCTGGGAGCCGGTGCGCGATGTCGTCGGGCAGGTATCCGGCTCTCCTTAGTTTGTTGATGTCTCCCTCCATGATGGAGGAGACCATCCACCCTCCCGCTCTGGACATGATTGGAGAAGGTCGAGGTGGGAAGTGCGGACTTGGGCGCTAGAGCTCGAGTGTGCGAAAATGGATGGGTAAGGGAGGAAGAAGGCGTGGATAGAAAGGTGAATCCTTATCCCTTTATATGGGCGGACGAAACTAAGCGTCCCCACTTGCCTGGTAAAACTCGCTTATCCCCCAAGCGCCGCAATTGATGGCGCGGTTGGGTTACCCACGCCCGTATTGATGAGAATCCCGTAATAAGGGGACACGATCTCTGCTTTGACAAGACGTGTCGAAAAACTGCCTCGCGTTATGTGCGGGGCTGGTTAAAAGAAACGGTTTGAATAATCACCAGACCATGACGTAACGTCATGCTGCCAAGACAAGCCAGGAAATTAGATCTACAAAAATATTATTCTCTCTACGGTGGAATGTGGAACTTATTTTGCAGGGTCGGACACTATCCTCGTATTCAAATTCTTCTGTGATGTATTCAGAGAAGGAACCCGCCTTGCAATGCCGAAGACAATACTGCGCGCCGGACTCATCGTCATTGAAGCCTGGTTCAGGGGCTACTGAGGGAGTCCTGGATTAGGGGGTCTCCGGACAGCCGGACTATCTCCATTGGCCGGACTGTTAGACTATGAAGATACAAGATTGAAGACTTCGTCTCGTGTCCGGATGGGACTCTACTTGGCGTGGAAGGCAAGCTAGGCAATACGGATATGGATATCTCCTCCTTTGTAACCGACCTTGTGTAACCCTAACCCTCTCCGGTGTCTATATAAACCGAAGGGTTTTAGTCCGTAGGACAACAATCACAACATACAATCATACCATAGGCTAGCTTCTAGGGTTTAGCCTCTCTGATCTCGTGGTAGATCCACTCTTGTACTACCCATATTATCAATATCGATCAAGCAGGACGTAGGGTTTTACCTCCATCAAGAGGGCCCGAACCTGGGTAAAACATCGTGTCCCCTGCCTCCTATTACCATCCGGCCTAGACGCACAGTTCGGGACCCCCTACCCGAGATCCTCCAGTTTTGACACCGACAATGATCAACACTAGAACTCTATGGGTGTTCGATTCATCACAATGTAACTAGATTATTGACTCTTGTGCAAGTGGGAGACTGTTGGAAATATGCTCTAGAGGCAATAATAAAATGATTATTATTATATTTCCTTGTTCATGATAATTGTCTATTATTCATGCTATAATTGTGTTATCCGGAAATCATACTACATGTGTGAATACATAGCCTATAACATATCCCTACTGAGCCTCTAGTTAACTAGCTCGTTGATCAACAGATAGTCATGGTTTCCTGACTATGGACATTGGATGTCATTGATAAAGGGATCACATCATTAAGAGAATGATGTGATGGACAAGACCCAATCCTAAGCATAGCACAAGATCGTGTAGTTCATTTGCTAGAGCTTTTCCAATGTCAAGTATCATTTCCTTAGACCATGAGATCGTGTAACTCCCGGATGCCGTAGGAGTGCTTTGGGTGTACCAAAAGTCACAACATAACTGGGTGACTATAAAAGGTATGCTACAGGTATCCCCGAAAGTATCTGTTGGGTTGACACGGATCGAGACTAGAATTTGTCACTCCGTATGACGGAGAGGTATCTCTGGGCCCACTTGGTAATGCATCATCATAATGAGCTCAATGTGACCAATTGTTTGGTCACAGGATCATGCATTACGGTACGAGTAAAGTGACTTGTCAGGAATGAGATTGAACGAGGTATTGGGATACCGACGATCGAATCTCGGGCAAGTAACGTACCAATTGACAAAGGGAATTGAATACAGGATTGATTGAATCCTCGACATCGTGGTTCATCCGATGAGATCATCGTGGAACATGTGGGAGCCAACATGGGTCTCCAGATCCCACTGTTGGTTATTGACCGGAGAGTCATCTCGGTCATGTCTGCGTGTCTCCCGAACCTGTAGGGTCTACACACTTAAGGTTCGGTGACGCTAGGGTTGTAGAGATATTAGTATGCGGTAACCCAAAAGTTGTTCGGATTCTCGGATGAGATCCCAGACGTCAAGAGGAGTTCCGGAATGGTCCGGAGCTGAAGATTTATATATAGGAAGTCCAGTTTCGGCCATCGGGAAAGTTTCGGGGTTAATCAGTATTGTACCGGGACCACCGGAAGGGTCCCGGGGGTCCACCGGGTGGGGCCACCTATCCAAGAGGGCCCCATGGGCTGAAGTGGGAGGGGAGCCAGCCCTTGGTGGGCAGGTGCGCCCCCCCATGGGCCTCCCCCTGCACCTAGGGTTCGAAACCCTAGGGGTGGGGGCGCCCCACCTGACTTGGGGGGCAAGTCCCCCTTGGCCGCTGCCCCCCCCCTTGGAGATTGGATCTCCTAGGGCTGGCGCCCCCCTAGGGGCCCTATATATAGTGGGGGGAGGGTTGGCAGCCGCACCCAAGCCCTTGGCGCCTCCCTCTCCCCTCGTAACACCTCTCTCTCTCTCTCTCTCTCTCTCTCTCTCTCTCTCTCTCTCTCGTTGGAGCTTGGCGAAGCCCTGCCGAGATCACCGCTGCTTCCACCACCACGCCGTCGTGCTGCTGGATCTCCATCAACCTCTCCTTCCCCTTGCTGGATCAAGAAGGAGCAGACGTCTTCCCAACCGTACGTGTGTTGAACGCGGAGGTGCCGTCCGTTTGGCGCTTGGTCATCGGTGATTTGGATCACGACGAGTACGACTCCATCAACCCCGTTCTCTTGAACGCTTCCGCTCGCGATCTACAAGGGTATGTAGATGCACTCCCCTCTCCCTCGTTGCTAGATGACTCCATAGATTGATCTTGGTGATGCGTAGAAAATTTTGAAATTCTGCTATGTACCCCAACAACACTCTCACGTAATAATGAGTGGGGTTGTACACGCCCCGGAGTCTCCGGAGAGCCACCCTCGGGCCTCGGGGGCTCCCGCCCATGCCCAGTGGCAGCACTTAGCTCTACGCTGGTGAGAAGACGTTGAAGACTAGACTAGGTGCCAGACGCGACCTTTTGCTTTTGCCTTTCCTTGTTGACGAGTCCTTCGATTTGGATTTAAGTTGGATTTGAGCTCGATGCTTGCGTGTGTTTGGGGGAAGGGGTGTTTAGTCTCGTTCGAGCAATCTCTCGCGTTCTGGTTTCGGCTTTGCGTCCAAAGTTAGCGTCGACTGCCCCCTCTCGCGAGCCCCTGGTGAGCCGGGCCGGGCCAGGCATGTTTTACAGCCGGGACTGCTGTTGCCGCACCCTCTCCGGAGGTCCTCATCGCGGAATCTACAAGTTAATCAGGCGACGGCCGAGGTACGACGGCCCCCGCAGGCCCACTCAAGACTCGTCAAGGTCGGAAGGTACACAAGTCAGCTGACTCATCACCAGGCCAGCTGCTAAGTTTACACGCAACGTTATACTTACCAGGGTACTAATTGCAAACCTTTACATGAGGGGATACCCCTCCCAAAATGCTCTTACATTCTTCAGGGCCAAGCCCGAACCTTCTTCGTGCAGGATAAACAACAGTGACATGCGGTCAGTCGGACATATCACTCACCGCGTCTTCTTGGGCATCCTCGGAGGCATCGCTGGCATCGTTGGCATTGTCGCCGCAGCCGCCAGCATCTCCGTCAGTGTCAGGCTCATCCACAACACCGCCTTCATTGGCGGCCATGACCACGCCATCATCATCATATGCAAAGGCCCTGACGAGGGCGTCCACATTGCCCTCCACCCATTGAGCCAGGGCACCTCGGACGGCTATGGGCACGGGTGCAATGGCAGCGTCGAAGTCAAAGTGGGGGTCCCTGTGCAACAGATAGCAGAAGACGCGGGAGAATGCACGCCCGAGCAAGGCTTGGCTCCTCTCTTCGACAAGCCAACGGGACCATCCAGAGTGGTTCTCCAGAAGCGTCACCACATTGGTGAAAAACTGGAGGTTGCCGACGTAGTTGACCTCGTGGGACTCCTTAGCGGCAGCCTCGCAGATATTGCCCAAAGCTGTGTTGGCCCTTTCTCTGAGCGTTTGAAGCATGGGGGCATGCTCACGCACCAGAACCCACCGCCCATGGATCTCATCCTCATTCCATTGCGCGATGGCCTCGGCGTCATCAACCCTCTGTTGGAGAAGAAGCTGCTCTGCCCGGGAAGAGGACAACTTTGCCTATGCTGCACTGAGGGCGGCTGCAGAGTCCGTGCGACGCGTCACTTCAGCCAGTTTGGCCCTGAGGGCCGTAGTCCTACCCTCAGACTCGGAAATGATCAGCCCCAGCCTCGTCTTGTATTCGCGCTCGAAGGCTGAGCGAGCTTCCGCCACGCGACGATCGACTTCTACCTGGGCCCGGGCTTCGCGCGCGGCAACGTCGTCCTCCGCCCGAGCCACCAGGCGCTCCCTCGTCTCCAACCGCTCAAGATCAAGGTTGCGCTCGGCGGCCTCCAGCGTCAGCGCCTCCTCGCGCTTCAGAAGCTCCACCCGATCAACAGCGACCCCCTCCATCGACTCAAGGGCCGCCTGGCGCAGTTCCACTTGCTGCTCCAGGGATTTGGCCCAGGCTAGGAGCTCCCATGCGCGCTCCTATGCATCCTTGCACCGTCGATCTACTTCCAGAGCCTCCTCGACGGCCTGGGAGCAGGCCTCCCGCGAAGCTGCCAGCGACGCTTCAGCCTTCGCGTTTTTGAGATCACGTAGGTGACGCGCGAGGGCGATGCTACCTTCAGTTTGTGCCTCTCCTCAGCAAGGCGCAAACCTTCGGCCTCGAGGCGCGCATCCTCGTCAGCAAGCTCTGCCCCGATCCGGCTAACCGCATCCGCCACCCTCTGGAGGAACTCTTTGCGAAGGGCGCGTCGCTCCCGAGCGCGCCTGGGCACGTCTTCCGCATCACCCTCTTCCACCGGAGCATGCGGAGGGCCCCGAGGCGGCAGGCCCCCTCCCGGCACGGGGCTGGGGGCTGGCGCCCTAGCCATCGCTGAACGGACCTCTCCGGGAATCCGGCCTAGTGTCGGTCCACCCACGGAGGAGGAGCGAAAGACAGACTTCAGCCATTCACCATCTATGATCAGAGGAGGAACACAGGGCAAGCCGGATGTGCCCTAGGAGGACTCATGAAGAAAGGATAGCGGGCACGCAGACTCGAGGTGCCCTATGGAACGGACCACTCCATCAACTGGTCTGCCAGCAGGGGTGCCGCTCGAGCTCGGTGATCCTAGGGACAGCAGAGAAGGCGAAGTTTGGGGGGATGGCTCCCGGGCTGGCTCAGCCGGTTCCGCAGGGCAGGGCCTGAAAGGGCCACAATCAGTCACATGGGATAGCAAAGTAAATGAGCAAGGAAAGAAGAAGACTTACTTGTCCATGGCAAAGTACTTCCTGCGCTTCAACAGGCGCCAAGGGCGGTCGTTGCCACCCAAGGCCTCCTTCCTCTTGCGGAGGGCCTCAATGTCTATGCGGAACCGACCTAAGCGCCCGGCGCAGGGGTCGGCCCCTGGTGCGGAAGAAGCGTCAAGATGATCAGCGCCGGAGGAGTCAGTCTGGGGGGCGTCGTCAGGCGTCGCCTCATGAGGAACGACTGGGGGCTCGGGAGCCCCGGCCTCAGGAACCACATGCCGCAACTCCGCACCTGCCGCCGCTTCAGGGCGGGCCTCGGGAGACGCCGCCTTTGAGGCTTTTCGCGGCATCAGCACCTCGACATCGGGCGCCTCGACTTTCGACTGTTCTTGTCTCCCCGCCCTGTCGCCCGAGGAAGGACCGCCGTGGGTGGTAGGAGACGCAACCGCGGTGGCTAGGTTCTCGCGAGGCCCCGTGAAGCCAGCCGGGCGCAGTCCCCACTCGTCGAAGCCGGGCATCTGCCTCACAAAATCGGCCCTGCCGGAGCAAAGGTACAAGAGGACACGATTACTCCGAAGGCTGCCTGGGGAAGGATCGCCAGTCAAGGCCCTGAGCACCGTCCGCTGCACTTCAGGCGCCAAGTCCTCCTGTTGAAGCCGCATGCGGTCTCCATGCCCCGCAAAGTCCCACATCCGGCGAGAGTGGCGCTGAAGAGGAGCAATGTGACATTGGAGGAACTCCTTCACCACCTTGGGCGCTGTCATGTTGAGCGCCCTCAAACTCTGAAAGCGGCGCCAGACGAAGGCGAGCCGGGGCTCGCGAGCACCTCATGGTCCCAACCCGCATGAGGAACAACAGGCCAGGTCGGGTGCGAGAGCAGAGGGTTGGGCACTCCAACGTCCACGTACAGCCACCGTTCTCTGAACCATTGCCTCAGAAGGAGGAAGGCCAAAGTCGATCCCTGAAGCGGCCGTCTCTGGCACGGCTAGGAAGCTCACACACCCTGAGCACTGAGTGGGATCGCTTAGGCACAAGGAAAAGAAGTGGCGCAGCAGGGCCACGGAAGTAGGAATGCCTATCATCGCCTCGCAAACAAAAGCAAAGACAGCCAGAAGAGTAATGGACTCCGGCCCGAGGTGCATCATGCGGATCTGATAATGGGAGAGAACCGCGTTGAAGAAGGCGGAAAAAGGGGGAACCAGTCCCGCCCATAGGGCATCGGCGAAGAATCGGACCTCCGTGACGATCCTATCAAGGCAGGCATGGGATGCAGACCAGACCGTGGTCCTGCCGCACTCGTTGAAGATAGTTGCAAGGGCGGAGCGGACCTTGTCCAAAGCTTCTGGATTGAGTATGATCGACCGGGAGATAGCGGGGGTCACCGCCGGAGGTGTGCGGGGCGAAGGCACGGGCTTCTTTCCCCTTCCTTTCTTCGTTGCACCATGGCGGTGAAGAGGAGGAAGAACTCGAGCCGAATTGGCGGCGGAGGCTGGAGCTCAAAGAAGAAGGAAAGGTAGGAGGCGGGCGAGCAGCGGAAAGGAGGAACAACTGTGTGCAACTACGGGTCCGCTTAGCCAGGTGCGTAACAAGGCGTCATGGGGAAGCGCAGACGCCCACGTCCAATCAATCGCCACACGGCGCCCAGGGCCGCACGCTGTTGGGGCCCACAGCGCTTCGCACATGCCCCTTCGCTTCCCTGATAGGCCAAGCCCGGGCGCGCCTTGGGCCCGGGGGCTACTGTCGGCATTCTGGGAACGGGGCTCCCCAGACTTGCCTGCCTGCGGGCTGCGGCGTGGCTCAAGTGTGGGCCCAGCACGGCCCATCTTCATCAGCTCAAGCTCAAGACCTTCGCGAGGGGCCAAGCCTCGCGGGGCGGATGACAGAAAGCTTCCTCCAAGGCAGCCTCATCAGGCAGGCTCATGAGGAGGTGGAGAGATCAAGGCAGGGGTACCTCACGAGGAACCCGTGACGCATTCCATGATGATCGAGACCAGGTGGGCACCGGCCTGCGCAGTGTCCTTGTTTCCCGTTTGGTGCAAAGGGGGCAAGCACAGGCCAAGGCATCGGGCAAAGGTTTCCATTCTGGTGCAACGAGACCAAGACCAACAGAGCGGCAGGACGGAGGTCGTCGTGGAGCCCAAGACGGTGTCATCACCAGAGCTTTTGGTAGCCGAAGACCACCTTTGGTCAGGATAACTTGTACTATATGTTCCCCTTCAAAATGGCCAAGTGTTGGCGCCCTTCCCGCTCATTATTTGGGGAGAGGCCCAGGGCCTCTATAAGTAGGACTAGCCACCACAGAGGGAGGGGACATCTAGAAATCTGGTAGAGTCCTAGCAGAGAGAGAGAGAGAGAGAGAGAGAGAGAGAGAGAGAGTGCCGACCGAACTCACCCTAGCAGTTCATCGCACCAGCTCAAGAACACCTCTTGCGAGGCTGTTCTTCCCTTGTACTGTTCATCATCAGCCCCTGAGGCAATCCACCACACGACACACTGGAGTAGGGTATTTGTCGGTGTCAAAACCGGCGGATCTCGGGTAGGGGGTCCCGAACTGTGCGTCTAGGCGGATGGTAACAGGAGACAAGGGACACAATGTTTTTACCTAGGTTTGGGCCCTCTCGATGGAGGTAAAACCCTACTCCTGCTTGATTAATATTGATCATATGGGTAGTACAAGAGTAGATCTACCACGAGATCAAAGAGGCTAAACCCTAGAAGCTAGCCTATGGTATGATTGTTGTTCGTCCTATGGACTAAAACCCTCCGGTTTATATAGACACCGGAGAGGGCTAGGGTTACACAGAGTCGGTTACAATGGGAGGAGATCTACATATCCGTATTGCCAAGCTTGCCTTCCACGCCAAGGAAAGTCCCATCCGGACACGGGACGAAGTCTTCAATCTTGTATCTTCATAGTCCGAGAGTCCGGCCAATGGTTAGTCCGGCTATCTGGACACCCCCTAATCCAGGACTCCCTCAGTAGCCCCCGAACCAGGCTTCAATGAGGATGAGTCCGGCGCGCAGATTGTCTTCGGCATTGCAAGGCAGGTTCCTCTCCAAATTCCGTGTACCTGTTTAAATAGTGTCCGGTTTCTTGTGAATGTTTTGCTCCTTGGCTTCCACGCCCAATAATGGCCACTTTCCACGTGTCGAGCGAATGTGAAAAGCCAGGATGTTTTTACATTTACCCCCCTAGCTGTGTGAATGAGCTGCCAATTAAAGAGACGAGGATTCAGATCCAAATCACACCATCCTCCCTTGGCGAGCCTTCATCGGAGCGCACCCGATAGAGATCCATTCCATCATGGCCGGTCGACGCAGCTCCTCCTCTCGCTCCCCTAGCCCCAAGCCTGGAGATTGGGAGAGATGTTCCGTCCCGCACAGCAAATTAGTGATGCTTCAGATCAAGGGATTTCTTCCCCCACAATACATGGTCCCGGTTCGAACCGGGCTCGCCACCTATAATGGCGGACAGCAAGCGGAGAGCCTTCCCAATCCCTCCAAGGGAGAGCGGATATGCCTTGTCCCTCATTTGGTAAGAGGGCTCGGATTTCCAATTCATCCGTTTCTCCGGGGGCTCCTGGAGTTCTACGGCCTCCAGTTGCACAACCTTACGCCTGCCTTCATATTGCATATCGCGGGCTTTGTAGCCCTTTGCGAGCTGTTTTTGGGCTGTGAGGCTCATTTCACGTTGTGGAAGAAGCTGTTCTGCCTTGTGCCCCGTTCTCAAGAGGGGTCAATATATCAGGTGGGCAGAGCCGAAGTGTGGCGTATTTGCCGGGACCGGATATCTATCCAGAACTCCAAAGAATACGTCCAAAGACTGGCCTTCAGAATGGTTTTATATAGAAGACGCCCCCCTCCCGGACCCTATTCGAATCGGCCTCCCTGAGTTCGACAATGCTCCTTTGAAGAAGCGCCTGAGCTGGCGTCCACAGAGCCCCCAGGAGGAAGATGACAGTGATGTTCTTTACCTGATGAGCCGGATAAGTTTGTTAGCTCGATCCGGATTGACCATGATCGAGGTCATGGCCACATGCATTATGCGGGGGGTGCAGCCGCTTCAGTATAGAGGCCACCCCATGTGGGATTTCAACGGGGAGGATGATGTCACCCGCTGCGGCCGTAAAGGGCCGGAATTGGTTGCTGCTCTAATAAAGATCTTATCCACTTTGTACAAGGGAGAAGAGGAGGAATTCCTCCGCGTCAACCTGCAGGGCAGATTTTCTATGTACAATCCTCCGAGCTGGGTAAGCGGACACTCTTTCTCGCCCATCCGTTTCATATTCCCATAGTTAAGTATTCGGTCTAGCAATTTCAACGCAGGAGCTGCGCCAGGCTGTAAGGGAGATAAACAGCCCTCCTCCACAACCCGAGGACCCGGAACGGTCCCTTGACCCGGCCTCCCAAGAGGATCCGGACATATCTATGGACCTAATCGATGGCGTATTTTACCAATTGAGCAATGACAACACCTTGGTGGCCATTACGGCCGATTACCCTGGGCTACTTCCAGCCTCACAGGTAACTGAGACCGAAGTCCCAGCACTTTGAAAAGGGATCCGTCCTTGTGTATTTTTGATTACCGTATAACAACCGTGTTTTGCAGGGGAGGTCCTCGAGGTGGAAGGCCGAGCCTATGGTGACTAGCCAACAAGGGGCCGCAAGGCCAGGCAAGCTGAAAAGACACACAGTCCGATTGAGACACCGGCGCAGCAGTACGGCGCGTCGTCTTTATTCCAAGATATTATTCTCAGAGGCATACTAACGCCCATGCCTTCTTTTTACGAAAAAGAGCGCTCGGTGGACTATATTCGGAGAGGCTACTAATCGTGCCTCCACCAGCCAGGCTCCAAGGCGGGATTCGGAGGCGGGAACGAATACGAGGCGTGCGCCGGGCGCTCCTCCGACAGAGGATGCGGACAGACTATCCGCCACTAATTCCGAGGTGGAAAGTGCCATGAACCACAGGCATCACTGGACTATTCTTCATGACACTTGTTTCGCCCAAGAGGCATTGGATGCCTTCAACTCGGGAGATGCGTACCTCTGTGCCGCTCAAAATGGTCTAGCCAGAGCCACGGAGCAGTATGTAAAAGACATACGGGTGAGAAAATTTGGTGATTATATATATCAGTAGCCCCTGAGACTTGAAACAGTTAGAATAACTGATTTAAGGATCATTTGTTATGCAGGTTCTTACAGAAAAGAATACCCATCTGTCCCAGGGGCTGGAAGAGTGCAAAGCCCAACTTCAGGCCGCACTAGCCGTAGCAGGGGAGCCCAAAGAGACCCCCTCTGGTAATATATCCTTCAAATGATAAGTATCATATAAAGTGCGGCGTATATGTAGATCTGACGGTAAAATTGCAGATGATGCTGGAGTAAATCCGGATAAGCAACAGCTCCTACGCCAGCTAAAGGCCGGTGAGAGCATGCTTACGTGGGTGAGGCAGGAGAAGAATGATCTCCTAGATGCCAACACCAAGCTGGGCATGGAACTAAAGGATGTTCGTGCCCAACTGTCGGACTCCGTTAAGGAGAATCGGCGGCTTCGATGCGGCATATTTAGTAAGTGCTTGAACAAACTTTGAAAAAGAGTCCGGCGAGGAAGTTGGCTGACAGAGTTATGTCTGTAGGTATGCTAATAGGTCATCCTACAGAGGAAATGCCCGGTTCTACGGGTGTCCTTCTTCCTGAGCTCTCACAACTGCACGAACGAGTTCGGCAGGTGATGCAAGGCGTCGCCTAGGCCTTGTGGCCATCCATCTCCATGCCCGAAGGCCTTGGAGAGCTTGCAGAGAAGCTGAAGGGAGCGCGGCGGCGCTTTCGATTATGGAAGATATTGGCCTGCCGTCAGGGCGCTAGGGAAGCCTGGGCCATGGTGAAGACGTGGTACACGAAGGCTGACCCAAACCACATGGCCGAGGTCGGACCTGTGGGGCCCGATGGGAAGGAGATCCCTGTGAGCTTAGTGTACGACCAAGTAGAATTGGCCGCAAAGTATTCCCAACAGGATTGTAAACAAGGGAGCCTGTTGGATGGTATTGAAGAGGAATTTAACGAGTCAAATTGACTATGTAATTGAAGGTGACATGTATAATGCCTTCTAGCCGGATTGTAGATCGTTTGTTGTGGCGGACCTTTTCTCTTCAACCTCGGGACCCGACGGTCCAGAGTGTATCCGAATACCCTCTCGGTTATGTAAGAACCGGGGCATGCATGGAGACCAGGTGTAGGGGTCATTAGTGCTTAAACAGACAAGTGCCCAACTAGTTGTGTTATATTACATGGTTACTAAGAAACATCTTCCAGGGAGAATAGTTCCGCTAAGGGTTCCTTTCCCTGTGAGGCATGCCCTAAAGTGCATGTCCGGATTGCGAAAAGAGACGCAGAAAAACATCTAGGGGCGCATAAGTAAATAAGTGAAAAATCATCTTTAGTTCACCGACTGAATATTCCCTTAAGAACGCTAGCTTTCGGCTTCACCCAGTCTGAGGTACACATCCGGCTGACCCGGCAGTAACAATCGCAGAGGTGCTCCCCTTATGCCCTAGCCGAATTAATGGGAACGTAGGGCATAAATACAAGAGCCAGGCAACCCAGCTTGGCCAAAACTTAAGTCATATCGATGCATATAATGGTGAATAAAGGGTACATGTGGAAGGATAACACATGTATTGGGCATAAAGCCCGTATGAATAAGCTTCTGTTTAAAGAAGCCCCCAGGTATGATGAGCGCGGATAGCGCGTCAGTTGCGTGCAAACAAGGCACAAATGGGCCTTTAAAGGCTGTGAGAGAAGAGAAGGGGAGAAGGAGAAAAATATAAGACAGATTGTGTATAAAAAATGGACAGAGGAAGGAGACGAACACAGAGTCCGGCGCTAGGCGTAGAATCTTCGGAGTCGGGCTGCGTTCCATGGGTTCGGCTCAAGTCGATTATCCGGTGCATCCCGTAGACGGTACGCTCCACCAGTCAGGACTTGGTCAATAATGAAGGGACCTTTCCACTTGGGCTTGAGTTTGTCCTTTTTCTTATCCGACAGGCGTAGAACTAACTCGCCAACATTGTAAGTTTTGGCCCGTACTCTCTGCTTTGGTATCTTCGAGCCTGCTGTTGATAGAATGCGGAACGGGCTTTTGCCACATCACGCTCCTCCTCCAAGGCATCCAAACTGTCGTGCCGATCGAGCTCAGCTTCTCTTTCTTCGTACATGCGCACTCGAGGTGAGTCATGTATTTTGTCGCAAGGCAGAACTGCCTCTGAGCCGTATACCATGAAGAATGGTGTGTATCCGGTAGTGCGGTTCGGCGTGGTCCGCAGCCCCCAGAGTACGGAGTCGAGCTCCTCTACCCAGTGCGTGTTAGATTCCTTGAGGGACCGCACTAACCTGGGTTTGATGCCGCTCATGATTAGACCATTTGCTTGCTCGACCTGACCGTTAGTTTGTGGGTGATAGACTGAAGCATAGTCGAGCTTGATGCCCATGTTTTTGCACCAGAGTTTTACCTCGTCGGCTGTAAAGTTCGTGCCGTTATCAGTGATGATGCTGTGGGGGACGCCGTAACGGTGTACGACCGCGGATATGAAGTCTATCACCGGTCCGGATTCGGCCGTTTTAATAGGCTTGGCCTCTATCCATTTGGTGAACTTATCCACCATGACCAGTAAGTATTTTTGCTTGTGGGTTCCTCCTTTAAGGGGTCCAACCATGTCAAGCCACTAGACCGTGAAGGGCGAGGTGATGGGGATAGTTTGGAGGGCGGTGGGTGGCATATGGCTTTGGTTAGCAAAAAGCTGGCAACCAACGCATCGTTGGACTAAGTCCTGAGCGTCTGCCCGGGCTGTCGACCAATAGAAGCCTGTACGGAAGGCCTTGCTTACAAGGGCCTGGGCTGCAGCGTGGTGACCGCCGAGTCCGGCATGAATTTCAGCCAGAAGATTCCGCCCTTCCTCTTCGGAGATGCACCTTTGAAGGACTCCGGTGGTGCTTTTCTTATAAAGCTCTCCCTCATGGACTTTATAGGCTTTAGATCGCCGCACTATGCAGTGTGCCTCGTTTTGGTCCTCGGGAAGTTCCTGCTTAGTTAGGTAGGCTAGGAATGGTTCTGTCCATGGGGCGATGACTGCCATTATTACGTGGCCTGAAGATGTTATTTCGTTGGCAGAGCCTCCAATTATGTCAGAATGTTCGGTGTCGGGCAGTGCGGTTGGGTCCGGGCTGTTATTTCCGGGTTCCCCTTCCCATACTACGGATGACTTGAACAGCCTCTCCAAGAAGATGTTGGGAGGGACAGCATCGCGTTTTGCGCCGATGCGTGCCAGGACGTCTGCTGCCTGATTGTTTTCCCGGGCTATATGTTGAAATTCGAGCCCCTCGTACCGAGCTAACATTTTTAGGACGGCGTTGCGATAAGCTGCCATTTTCGGATCCTTGGCATCAAAGTCTCCATTTATTTGGGATATTGCAAGGTTCGAATCCCCGCGCACCTCTAGGCATTGAATGCCCATGGATACTGCCATCCGGAGACCATGTAGAAGGGCCTTATATTCGGCTGCGTTGTTGGAGTCCGTATACATTATCTGGAGTATGTATTGAACTGTATCTCCTGTTGGGGACGTCAAAACAAAGCCAGCCCCCAGACCAGCCAACATTTTGGAGCCGTCGAAGTGCATGATCCAGTTGGAATATGTGCCGTACTCTTTAGGGAGTTCGGCTTCCGTCCATTCGGCGACGAAGTCGGCCAAAACTTGCGACTTAATAGCTCGCCGTGGCTTGTAAGTTATGTCGAACGGGAGGATCTCAATGGCCCATTTGGCAATCCGGCCCGTCACGTCGCGGTTGTTTATAATATCGTTAAGTGGTACTTCCGAGGCTACTATTATCGAACACTCTTGAAAGTAGTGTCGCAGCTTCCGGGATGCCATAAATACCGCGTATGCTATCTTTTGATAATGCGGGTACCGTGACTTGCATGGAGTAAGGACAGTGGACAAATAGTAAACCGGCTTTTGAAGGGGGAATTTGTGCCCGTTCGTTTCTCGTTCGACGACGAGCACTACGCTTACAACTTGATGAGTTGCCGCAATGTATAATAGCATTGGTTCGCCAATGTCTGGCGCGGCCAGGACTGGGTTTGTTGCCAATATGGCTTTTATTTCATCGACTCCGGCCGTGGCGGCCTCCGTCCACTCGAAGTGTTCGGTGCGCCGGAGGAGGCAATAAAGGGGTAATGCCTTTTCTCCCAAGCGGGAGATAAAGAGGCTTAGAGCCGCCACGCATCCGGTCAATTTTTGTATTTGTTTGAGGTCCTTTGGGATGTCCAATTGTGACAAAGCTCGGATCTTGGCTGGATTTGCTTCAATTCCTCTACCAGATACAATGAAGCCCAAGAGCTTTCCGTCTGGTACGCCGAAAACGCATTTTTCCGGTTTGAGCTTGATGTCGTATGTTCGGAGGTTATCGAATGTGAGCCTCAAGTCGTCTACTAGAGATTCGACATGCTTGGTTTTGACGACCACGTCATCTACGTATGCCTCCACTGTTTTGCCGATTTGGTTTGCCAGACATGTATGAATCATGCGCTGATATGTTGCGCTGGCGTTTTTGAGCCCGAAGGGCATTGTGTTGAAGCAGAATGGGCCGTATGGTGTGATGAATGCCGTTGCGGCTTGGTCTGGCTCTGCCATCTTAATTTGATGGTAGCCGGAGTATGCGTCGAGGAAACACAATGAATCGTGTCCTGCGGTAGCATCGATAATTTGATCGATGCGGGGGAGGGGGAAGGGATCCTTTGGGCAAGCCTTGTTGAGGTCCTTAAAATCAATGCACAAGCGCCAGGATTTGTTAGCCAGCCTAGATGTTTTATGTCTCTGATGAATCTGGCCTCCAATAGCTTGGCTAGTTCCTCTCCCATGGCTTGTCTCTTAGGTTCAGAGAAACGCCGAAGAGCCTGCTTGACTGGCTTGAATCCTTTTAGGATATTTAGGCTGTGCTCGGCCAGCCTGCGTGGGATTCCTGGCATGTCTGAAGGGTGCCAGGCAAAAATGTCCCATTTCTCGCGTAGGAACTCTCGTAGTGCGGCGTCTACATCAGGGTTTAATTGTGCCCCGATGGAAGCTGTTTTTGTAGGGTCCGTTGGATGGACTTAGAATTTGACTATTTCGTTCGCCGGTTTAAAGGAGGTGGACTTGGATCTTTTATCGAGTATCACGTCGTCCCTGTTCATCGTGGAGCGCAGCGCAGTCAGTTCCTCAGCCGCTAGGGCTTCGGATAGTGCCTCGAGGGCTAGTGCGGCTGTCTTATTTTCGGTGCGGAGTGCTATGTCCGGATCACTAGCAAGAGTGATGATTCTGTTGGGCCCGGGCATTTTGAGCTTAATGTACCCGTAATGGGGTATGGCTTGGAAGATTGTAAACGCCTCCCGCCCTAATAGAGCGTGGTATCCGCTACTGAACGGGGCCACTTGGAACGTGACCTCTTCGGACCTGTAATTATCCGGCGTGCCGAACACCACATCTAGTGTGATTTTTCCTGTACAGCACGCTTCCCGACTGGGGATTATTCCTCTAAAGGTTGTGCTACTTCGCTCAATGCGATTCCAGTCTATTTCCATTTTTCGAAGGGTTTCCTCATAAATGAGGTTCAATTCGCTGCCACCGTCCATGATTACCTTCGTGAGTCGAAAGCCGTCCACTACTGGACTGAGGACCAATGCGGCTGGTGCTCGGGCTGCTCGGAATTTAGGTTCGTCAATGGCATTAAAAGTAATAGCCCTGTCACTCCATGGGTTTATTGTTGCCACGTGGTAGACTTCGGCAAGGCTGCGGAGTGTTCGTTTTCGCATATTATTTGATGCGAAAGTCTCGAAGACTGTTAATACCGTACTGGTATCCCTGGGCTGGTGCTCTGTGGCTTCTGGGGTTAGAAGATCTTCGCCACTTTTGGCCACCTGCCGGAGTATCCAACATGCTCTAAGGCTATGAGTTGGTGTGGCGCCCTCTGCACTGTGAATTTTACAGGGTCCATTGAGCCATCCCTCCAGTACGGTTCCATGCCCTGTAGAGGGTTTTTGCTTTTTGGTGTTTAACCCGGGTGTCTAGCGATAATGCACCCTTTTATTTCGGACTGGGTTTGTATTCAGGGCCGGATTGTCCCAAAATTTTATTTCGGTTTTCCAGGCGCTTTCCATCGCACAGTACTTTCGTACTATGGACGCCAAGTCGGCAAAGCATGTAATTTCACGGCGACTTATGGCGTTGAGGATTCCCTTGTCCGTGCAATTATTGCAGAAGAATGAAATTGCGTCTTCCTCGCGGCAGTCCTTTATCATGTTCATGACCAGGAGGAATCTGGCCCAGTAATGGTGTACTATTTCTTCGAGCTCTTGCCTAATTTGGGATAGATCGCTTATGTTTGGGTGGGTGGGTGGAATAGAATCCGAAACCACACCCAATCTGAGACTCAGGGGCCAAGCAGTTTTCGAACTTGGAAGTTTGGATTCTTGGATGTTTTCCACTGAATCTAGCCCGCTGCCTGACTCTAGGTTCAGGTCTTGAGTGACGTCCTCCCCTCCGCGAGTATCCGTCTTGGAGGGATCAATAATCCGTACATAGCTAGTCCTTAAGATAGATGAAGGGTTGCCGCATTGTTCCTCCACCACTACAAAGTGATGGGTGACCTGGGGAGAGTTGATCTCTCACAGATCAGGTTTAGGCCCAATCTGATCGTAGTCTATAGCGACTCCCAGGGCGGCGATGCGATCCAAGAGCTCGTTTAGGGAAGAGAGCTCCATTGGATCTAACTGCTCGGCGAGTTCCGAGTTGACGTGAAGATTGCTTTTGATGACCCGAGAAGTCATCGTCGACGCAGCGGCCGAACAGGCGGTCATAAGAAAACCACCTAGCTGGAGAATTTGGCCGACAGCCAAAGCTCCCTTAGCAACAGTGTCGTCTTTAAAGACGGGATGAGGCATCCTTCCTGATGATGACGGCACAGCGGAACTCTCAATGAAAGCACCAATGTCGGTGTCAAAACCGATGGATCTCGGGTAGGGGGTCCCGAACTGTGCGTCTAGGCGGATGGTAACAGGAGACAAGGGACACAATGTTTTTACCCAGGTTCGGGCCCTCTCGATGGAGGTAAAACCCTACTCCTGCTTGATTAATATTGATGATATGGGTAGTACAAGAGTAGATCTACCACGAGATCAAAGAGGCTAAACCCTAGAAGCTAGCCTATGGTATGATTGTTGTTCGTCCGATGGACTAAAACCCTCCGGTTGATATAGACACTGGAGAGGGCTAGGGTTACATAGAGTCGGTTACAATGGGAGGAGATCTACATATCCGTATTGCCAAGCTTGCCTTCCACGCCAAGGAAAGTCCCATCCAGACACGGGATGAAGTCTTCAATCTTGTATCTTCATAGTCCGAGAGTCCGGCCAAAGGTTATAGTCCGGCTATCCGGACACCCCCTAATCCAGGACTCCCTCAGTATTACACCACAATGGTGGCCTGAACTAGTATAAACCTCATGTCCCTTGTGTTGTTCGTTGTTTCCAGCTTAAATCACGCGAGGAGATTGGACGTAGATTGGTAGAGGAGAGATCTTCGCACGCACCCCAGTGTTCGAACCTCAAGGGTCTACCGGAACCCGAAATCCGACACCGTCGACCTTGGTTGCTCCATCAACTCGAATCGGTCCAGAGAAACGGCGGCGACCTCCGCAGAAGACCTGCGATGGTAAGTGTTCTTCCTTTCGTTTCTCAGATGTGCATTAGGGTTTCTAGGCTCCTGCGTGTTCTTCATGGTTCATCGTAATTCTTCGCAGTTCTTCCACCGCAGTTCTTCTTGATCCAAAAAGATATGTATGCTTGTGCGGTAGTGGTTTTGTGCCTACTCTTGATACTTACAGATCTCTTTCTCTGGTTCAAAGATCTTATTAGAACTCCCAGATTCATCTATGCTAAACTTTTTAGGTCTAGATTTTTCCCATTTTGAATAGCCATTTGATCCAAAATAATGCCAGGCAGTTAGGAAACTTGTTTGTCTCAACACTTAGCTGATTTTTGCTTTTCTCAAACCTCTATAGTCATGGTGGCTTATTGTGCCGGCTTACTTTTCCTTATATGTCATTAGCCCTTAACTAAGCCGTCATTACTTCCTTGTATTATCCTCATGTAATTGTTGCTTCCATCATTGAATTGAACCGGCATGTTGCCTTTCTTTTCAGTTTGTTTTTTGAACATCATGCCGTCCAAAGCGCCAACCATCTGCAACTGGGTTCCCTCAACCGTAACCGAGGAGCATTTGAAGGAGTTCTTCACCATAGGGATTTTGCCACCAAAAACCTTCATGTCTTACCGTGCCCCTGACCCAGAGGAAGAATGACCCAATCTAAGAGATGGCGAAGTGATTGTTTTTACTGACCATATGAACCGTGGCCTCTCGCCGTCCGGCTTAAAGTTCTACAGAGAGGTCCTCCACTTTTTCAAACTCCACCCTCAAGATATTGGGCCCAATTCCATATCTAACATCTGTAACTTCCAAGTGCTCTGTGAGGTGTATCTTCAACAAGAGCCGACTGTGGAGCTGTTTAGTGAATCTTTTATCTGAACCGGCAGAACGAGTTCACCAACGGCCTTAGCTTAGAGCTTGGAGGCATCTCAATTCAACGCCGGCAGGGCGCTGTCTTCCCCCTCATAGTCTTGTCGAGTCATCCAAAAGACTAGAATCAGACTTGGTTTTACTGCCAAGACATTTCACCGGCAAATGAGAAGCCGCTGCCGGGTTATCGCCCCGAACGTCTTGACTCCAAGTTCATGCTTCCTGACAAAATCACTGTCGCTAAACGTAAAGCTGATACCATCCATCAAAAGGATTAATGCTCTATTAGGGAATGGGTTAACTGGAGTTGATCTGACCCGCTGTTGTTTCTCATGGCGGGTCATCCCTCTAAGCCGTCGGTCAAAACTGATGTATGAGTATGGTGGAGGCCCGGATGACCCTCTTCGTCACAGCCCCGCTCAATTAACAGAAGAAGATATTGTCTCAATGTCAACCCTTCTGGTGAATGAGAAATACGAAGATTGTAGTATTGTCAGGTTAAACCCCTTCTGCAAGCTTAACCCGGTGCTAGAAGTAAGAATATTTTGAACTCTCTCCTTTGTATTTTTCCCAACCGTGTTGTTTAATACTTGCCTGACTTTTCATCTTTACCTGTCTGCAGGCCAATTCTGACTTTTGGAAAGTTAAATATGACCACGAGGCTGCCAAGAAAGCAAGAGCCGCAGCCATAAACGCCAAGAAAACGACCCGGAGGTCGAAAAAAAAGAAGAAGAGCATCGCTGGAGACATGATGAGACTTGAAGATACTTCTGGGTCAGAGGTAGCCCTTGACTGTCTTGGCCAACTTTTCAATAATCTTACTGACACTGTTCATTTCCAGGATGACACTGGGCCAGTCAGGCCGTGGAAGAAGAGGTAACTATCATTTCCTCCGACTCAGAGCCCTTGTCAAGACAAAAAATACGACGAGTGATCCGTAAAGTAAGGTTTTCTGACCCTTTAGTTCACTTGGATCCCAACTTTATTTTGAAAAAGGAGCAACATGAGAGCCACCGTCAAGCCCGGACAGAAGACGAACCGGCTGTTGTTCAACAAACTCCTCAGAAGCACCAGAATGAGGTTTACTTATTTTGTCCTTAACTCCGTTTAATGGATCCTTTCCCTTGCATTACTTTAACTTTATTTTATCTTTTCAGGAGGTGTCTCGCTCTTCTGGCGACTCATCGCAGACCCAATTTCCGGCCTTCAAGACTGCCCCTCGGTAATGAAAAATCCTCCTTTTCCTGAGTCGTTCGAATTGTATCTTTGAACTGACAGTCATGTAACATTTCTCTTAGTGGCCAAGCTAAGTCCAAGAAGGCAAAGGCAGCTAAACTAGCGGAAGACCCGCTAATCCTTACATCTGACCCGGCCAGGCCAACTTCTCCTCCATTAACTGACGCTCCAGGAGACCCGCCTGTCGATGTAGAAGAAAATCCTCCTGAGCTGTCGTTTGATGAGACCACCGTGAATCCTTCCGCAACTGGACCATCAAGCTCAGCCAACCCGCCATCACCGTCTGCACAAGACGTTTTGATCACCGGAAGCCGTTTTATTGAACCAAGGAATCCAACTGTGGTGGCTCGGTGTACTGGGAAACAAGACGCATTGGAGAGGCAGAAAGTGTGCTTTGATGTTGTCAATTACGACCATCTAAATGCCAACGATATCTTATTCAGCTATCTCAGCCATGTGCACTCCAGTCGCAACAATGAGATTGAAATGGTCAAACAGTTGCAGCTGAAATATGAGGTATGTTCTTCCGGCTTACCTATATATTCCACCAGCCCCCAAGTTTTCAGATTATGAGAGAACCAGAATGATTTGTAGACTTTATAATATAGGCCAATACTTTTACCTTGGAAACCTTTCTTGAGTTCGATAGAACAGAGCTTTACCTGTAGTCCCCAAGGGCCGGTTCATTTTGATCATAAATGAGCCGGTACTTTAAATTGTCTTGTACCGTATTCAAAGGACTTAATACTCTGGCTTAACTTTGAGAAACTTGCTGAACTGCATACATTAGCCCCCAAGTGCCAAGTGGTTTTTTGTAAAGTACTTGGGACTTAAAGTATGTCTTTAGGGTCTTAAAAATTTGTTTTGGCATACATTAGTCCCCAAGTGTCAAGTGGTTTTTTGTAAAGTACTTGAGACTTGAATATTGATTTTTGAACTTTAAGCAAATCTTGACTCATCTGAGTGTTTTTTGCAGAATGCCTTATCTGAACTGAACGCGCAATTGACTGATGCGAAGACCCGGTTAGCGAGTCAGGAGGCAGAAATCAAATCTGCTAACTCCAAACTGCAAATAAGTCTCTCTGAGACGGAAAATTTAAAGACTAGCTTCACCGCCAAGAAGAAAACCTGGGCAGAGGAAAAAACGCTTCTGACACAACGTGCCGAAAAGGCCGAAGCAGCCCTTGAAGAGGTTTCAATAGAACTGAACGCTTTAAAGGGCCGAGTGTCTCAAATGGTGGCCGCCATCTTTGGTATGCCGTACGTCTTTAATCTTATGTACTTTTTACTAATCCGGAATATAAACCGCCAGCTGACTTTGTGTATAAAATATGTGCAGGCCCACGAAGCAAAAACCTGAGCCAAGATCCTTTGATAAAACTGAAGGTAGTGTATACCTTAGTAGAACAACTGTATATTGGTGCACAATGGGCACTTGCCGCCATCTCTCCTGCCAACCAAGGACCCAACCGGCTCAGCGACATCTTAAAGAAACTGTCAATCATGCCTGCCAGATTTCAAGAAGTGAAACACTCCTGTGCGTGAGCCGGAGCTTTGACTACTCTGAGCCGTTCCAAGGCTTGGGTTCTAGACCTAGACCCGGCGGACGTGGCCAGAGGCTATCCCACCATGAAGGAAGAGGGATCTCCCTTTGAGCAGGATGACTTTATGGCTTGCGTGCGCGGAGTCTGACCTCAGGCAACTACCCTTGGAGATGACACCAACATCGACAAATACCACCCGGGTTTTGATGTTGAAAGTAAGAAGATGGCAACTCCCTCATACAAGGTGACCGATTTAATCCCGCCTGTCAGAGAAAATACATTTGCCCCGGAAGTTGACCCGGCCGGCCTGATCGACAAAGAAGTAGAATTTGTCGCCGTTAATGGTTTTGACTGGTCAAAACACAACTTCCATCCAAATGAGGGTGGTGAACCGACGAGGGAGGAGTAATAACCATCTTCATTGGCTTATAAAAAGCCTTGTAATAATTTAGCTGTGAAAACACTGAATGCCTTGCCTATGCCATCGTGCATAAAACAATGTGTGTGACTCCGTGTGTCCTAATGGCAATATATGCATTATATCTGATGATTGCTTCTCCAATATTTTAACTCTATTCCTGTAGATACAAGAGAAAAGACTGGCTTGGCGGCTTAGAATCGAACGGGTTAAAACACCCGGCTTATAGCCAATATGTTTATCATAATAGAAAACAGAAACAGATATAAATAAAGGAAAAGGCTGAAACTAACCCTTTGGTTAATGCAGCAGGCAATATAAATAATAGCCATACTTGTACCTTTCATCCTTAGACCACCGGCTTGAATAACCTGGGTAATGAAGTTGATAACTCAATTTTCCTGAGAAATCAATGCCTTTGAATACTTTAATGATTATCATACCTTCGTAGCTTTGTTGTTAAATAGACAAGTCGGCGAAGAAGATCATGCTAAGTATTTGTAATAAGAAACTAAAAGGCAAATAACAGGTAACAAGTATGATTTAACCTTATACTTAAAAGATTGGTGGCTTCTGATTCGAACACGATCAGTAAACCGGACCAAAGGGGTTAAGCTAAGGTTCAAATATGACCATATAGCCCCCAGTGGCTGTGGTGTTGCGCCGATCAAGAGGGTACCGATAGCTATGTTCTCTTTGGTTCGAATACGACCTATGTTTGAACAGGAAGCCCCCAAATGACCTTGAGAGGTTTTTAACGACCCTGATTCGAATACGATCCAAGTCGGACCCAAAAGGGGTTAAGCTATGATTCAGATACGATCAAGAAGCCCCCTAGTGAGTTTGGCCTTGAGCCAATCAAGAGGGTTACGATAGCTATGTTCTCTTTGGTTCGAATACGACCTATGTTTGAACAGGAAGCCACCATGTGACCATGATATTGCAGCTGGATTCGAATACGATCATAAGTTGGACCAAAAAAGGTTAGACTTGATTCACATATGATCAGTTCCTTAATAGTCATTTGAAAATAAGAAATAACAAAGATGCATAATCTTTGAAGAGAAAAGAGACCGATGGTCTTACTTTATTGCTTATCATGGTATATACAATGTTAAAGTATGTTCATGAAGAGAGCCGGTGGCTCAAGTGTAGTATGGCCGAAGTTGAGCAATGTTCCACGGCCGGCGGGTCTCCTCCTCCGACTTACGTGAGTCTTTGTGCTCTCGAATGTCAATGAGGTAATATGACCCATTGTTTAAGTTTTTTCTAACCACAAAGGGTCCTTCCCAAGGTGGGGATAACTTGTGTGCATCTGACAGATCCTGGATGAGCCGGAGCACCAGGTCCTTCCTGAAAAGTCCTGGACATAACCCGGCGGCTGTGATAACGGCGCATGTCCTATTGATAAATTGCTGAGCGAGTCGCTACTAAGTCTCGTTCCTCATCTAACAAGTCAAGTGCATCCTGTCTGTCTTGTTCATTATTAGCTTCAATATAAGCCGCCACACGGGGCGAGTCATGACGGATGTCACTAGGCAGCACTGCTTCTGCACCATACACCATGAAGAAAGGTGTGTAACCTGTGCACCTGTTCGGTGTGGTGTTGATAGTCCATAGCACCGAGGGTAATTCCTCTACCCAACAACCCGGTGTGCGCTGCAGGGGAACCATAAGCCGGGGCTTGAGACCTTTTAAAATTTCTTGATTCTCTCTCTCAGCTTGACCATTGGACTGAGGATGAGCTACAGAAGAAACATCAAGCCGGATATGCTGACGTTGACAAAACTCCTCCATAGCCCCTTGGGACAGATTAGTGCCATTGTCAGTGATAATGCTGTGTGGAAAACCAAAACGGAAGATCACCTTTTTCATGAACTGAACCGCCGTGGCCGCGTCACACTTAGTTACGGGCTCCGCCTCAACCCACTTAGTGAATTTATCAACTGCCACCAAGAGATGTGTCTTTTTATCCTTAGACCTTTTGAAAGGTCCCACCATGTCAAGCCCCCAGACCGCAAACGGACAAGTGATTGGAATCATCCGGAGCTCTTGAGCCGGCACATGTGCGTGCCGTGCGAACTTTTGACATCCATCACATCTGCTGACCAAATCCTCTGCATCAGCGTGAGCCGTTAACCAGTAAAAACCATGACGAAAAGCCTTGGCCACCAGAGATTTTAACCCGGCGTGATGACCACAATCACCTTCATGGATCTCACGAAGTATCTCTTGGCCTTCTTCGGGGGAAACACACCGCTGAAACACTCCAGAGACACTGTGATAGTATAGTTCTCCATCTGAAATCGTCATTGACGTAGACCGTCGGGTTATCTGTCGAGCCAGAGTCTCATCCGCTGGCAACTCTCCCCGGGTCATGTAAGCCAAGAACGGCACTATCAAATCTGGGATGACATGAAGAGCCGTCACCAACTGTGCCTCCGGGTCAAGAATGACCAAATCTTCTTCTGTGGGCAACTTGACAGATGGGTTATGCAAAACATCCAAAAAGGTGTTAGGTGGTTCCGGCTTGCGCTGAGACCCCAACCGGCTTAAAGCATCAGTCGCTTCATTCTTCCTTCGGTCAATGTGCTCCACCTGATAACCTATAAAATGCCCTGCAACAGCATCAACCTCCCAGCAATAAGCCGCCATGAGAGGATCCTTGGAATCCCACTTGCCTGATACCTGTTGAGCCACTAAATCTGAGTCGCCAAGACATCTGACCTGGCTCAAACTCATCTCTTTTGCCACTCGACGACCATGGAGCAAGGCTTCATACTCTGATGTATTGTTAGTGCAAGGAAACATCAGCTGTAACACATAACAAAATTTGTCACCTCGAGGAGAGGTTAAAACAACTCCAGCCCCCGAGCCTTCCAACTGTCTGGACCCATCAAAATGAATAGTCCAATACGTGTTGTCTGGTTTCTCTTCTTGCATCTGCATCTCCGTCCAGTCATTAATGAAGTCAACCAGTGCTTGAGATTTGATCGCAGTACGTGGTACATACTTCAACCCATGAGACCCAAGCTCAATGGCCCACTTGGTGACTCGTCCAGTGGCTTCTCTGTGTTGAATGATGTCTCCCAAAGGAGCAAAGCTGACCAGAGTTATTGGATGACCCTGAAAATAATGTTTAGGCTTCGAGCTTGCCATAAACACCCTATATACGAGCTTCTGCCAATGTGGATATCGTTGTGTGGATTCAATTAACACCTCACTGACGTAATAAACCGGCCATTGAACCGGATGTTCCTTACCAGCCTCCTTGCGCTCCACCACAATAGCCACACTAACAGCTCATGAGTTGGCGGCCACATATAACAACAGCGGCTCTTTCTCAACTGGAGCAGCAAGAACCGGCAGCTCAGCAAGCTGTGTCTTCAGATCTTCAAAAGCAGAGTTTGCCGCACCGCTCCAAACAAAATCATCTGTTTTCTTCATCATCTGATACAAAGGCAAGGCCTTTGATACGTCTCCGTCGTGTATACTTTTCCAAATACTTTTGCCCTTGTTTTGGACTCTAACTTGTATGATTTGAATGGAACCAACCCAGACTGACGCTGTTTTCAGCAGAATTGCCATGGTGTTGTTTTATGTGCAGAAAACAAATATTCTCGGAATGACCTGAAACTCCAAGGAACATCTTAGAAAAAACAATAAAAAATCCACGCCAAAGATGAAGACCAGGGGCCCACACCCTTCTCACGAGGGTGGGGTGCGCCCCCCCTAGGGCGCGCCCCCTACCTCGTGGGCCCCCTAGAAACCCTCTGACGCCAACTCCAACTCTATATATTTCCTTTCGGGGAGAAAAAAATCAGAGAGAAGAAATCATCACGTTTTACGATATGGAGCCGTCGCCAAGCCCTAAAACCTCTCGGGAGGGCTGATTTGGAGACCGTTCAGGGATCCGGAGAGGGGGATTCGTCGCCGTCGTCATCATCAACCATCCTTCATCACCAATTTCATGATGCTCATCGCCGTGCGTGAGTAATTCCATCGTAGGCTTGCTGGACGGTGATGGGTTGGATGAGATTTATCATGTAATCGAGTTAGTTTTGTTAGGGTTTGATCCCTAGTATCCATTATGTTCTGAGATTGATGTTGCTATGACTTTGCTATGCTTAATGCTTGTCACTAGGGCCCGAGTGCCATGATTTAAGATCTGAACCTATTATGTTTTCATGAATATATGTGAGTTCTTAATCCTATCTTGCAAGTCTATAGTCACCTACTATGTGTTATGATCCGGCAACCCTGAAGTGACAATAATCCGGACCACTCCCGGTGATGACCATAGTTTGAGGAGTTCATGTATTCACTATGTGTTAATGCTTTGTCCCGGTTCTCTATTAAAAGGAGGCCTTAATATCCCTAAGTTTCCAATAGGACCCCGCTGCCATGGGAGGGTAGGACAAAAGATGTCATGCAAGTTCTTTTCCATAAGCACGTATGACTATATACGGAATACATGCCTACATTACATTGACGAATTGGAGCTAGTTCTGTGTCACCCTATGTTATGACTGATACATGATGAACCGCATCCGGCATAATTATCCATCACTGATCTGGTGCCTACGAGTTTTCCATATACTGGTTTACGCTTATTTACTTTTCCGCTGCTACTGTTACAATCACTACAAAATACCAAAAACATTACTTTTGCTGTCTTTACTTTTGTTGCCGCTGCCACCACTATCATATTACTTTGCTACTAAACACTTTGATGCAGATACTAAGTTTCCAAGTGTGGTTGAATTGACAACTCAGCTGCTAATACTTGAGAATATTCTTTGGCTCCCCTTGTGTCGAATCAATAAATTTGGGTTGAATACTCTACCCTCGAAAGCAGTTGCGATCCCCTATACTTGTGGGTTATCAGCCTTCTCCCCTAGCCGGCTTACGAACCGACTCAAGGCAGCAACACGACCCGCCAGCCGTTGAACGTCATTGATGCATGTTGGCTTGGCCAGGGATGTAATTGCCTTGATTTTCTTCGGGTTAGCTTCAATTCCTCAGTTGGACACCAAAAAACCCAAGAGCTTGCCGGCTGGGACTCCAAAAACACACTTAGCCGGGTTAAGCATCATTTTGTAGACCTGGAGATTATCGAAGGTCTGCTTCAGATCTGTGACCAAAGTTTCCTCTTTCCTGGATTTTACCACTATATCATCCACATAAGCATGAACGTTACGCCCAATTTGATCATGCAGACAATTCTGCACACATCGTTGGTAAGTCGCCTGGGCACTCTTGAGCCCAAAAGGCATGGACACATAGCAGAAAGCTCCAAAAGGAGTGATAAAAGTCGTCTTCTCCTGATCTTTGACTGCCATTTTAATCTGATGATAACCCGAATAAGCATCCAAGAAACTCAAACGTGCGCAACCCGCCGTAGCATTGATGATCTCATCAATACGGGGGAGGGCAAAGGGGTCAGCCGGACAAGCCTTGTTTAAATCAGTGTAATCCACACACATATGCCAGGTGCCGTTCTTTTTTAGTACACACACCGGGTTGGCTAACCATTCTGGGTGAAAGACTTCTACGATGAATCCGGTCGCCAAGAGTCGGGCCACCTCTTCTCTGATGGCCTTGCGCCTTTCTTCATTGAACCATCGGAGAAACTGTCTAAGAGGTTTGAACTTTGGATCAATATTGAGAGTGTGCTCAGCGAACTCCCTCGGGACACCCGACATGTCAGAAGGTTTCCATGCAAAGATGTCCCGGTTCTCACGGATGAACTCGATGAGCGTTCTTTCCTATTTGGGATCCAAGTTTGCACTGATGATGAACTGCTTGGATGAGTCGCCAGGCCCAAAGTCAACCATCTTGGTGTCATCAGCTGATTTGAACTTCAACACCGACTCATGCTCTGTTGTTGGTTTCTTTAATGACGTCATGTCTGCCGGGTCAACGTGATCCTTGTAAAACATTAACTCCTCTGTTGCACAAACAGACTCAGCATAGGCAGCATCACCTTCTTCACACTCCAAGGCTATTTTCCGGCTCCCATGCACTATAATGGTGCCTTTATAACCCGGCATCTTGAGCTGTAAATACACATAACACGGCCGGGACATGAACTTGGCATAAGCCGGCCGTCCAAACAGAGCATGATACGGGCTCTTGATCTTAACCACCTCAAAGGTTAATTTTCTGCTCTGGAATCATACTCATCTCCAAAGGCTACTTCCAGTTCAATCTTACCAACCTGGTATGCCAACTTGCTAGGTACCACACCGTGAAAAACAGTGTTGTATTGTTTAAGACTCTTATCAGTCAATCCCATCCGGTGGAACGTCTCATAATAGAGGATGTTGATGCTGCTACCTCCATCCATGAGTACCTTAGTGAATTTATATCCACCAACCTGAGGCGCCACTACCAAGGCGAAGTGACCCGGATTATCAACCCGGGGTGGGAGATCCTCTCTGCTCCACACAATAGGCTGCTCTGACCAACGTAAGTAACGTGGAATCACCGGCTCAACGGCATTGACGGCCCTCTTGTGAAGCTTCTGGTCCCTCTTACATAAACTAGTGGTGAATACATGGTACTGTCCACTATTCAGGTGTTTTGGGTTGCTCTGATATCCAGATTGTTGTTGCTGATTACCTTGGCCGGGTTGTGTATTATATCCTCCTTGGTTACCAGGATGGCCCTGACCGTGAAATCCTCCTCCACCTGAACCGGCGCCCGGGCCTTGGAAAGTGCCTCCACCTGAACCGCCACCTGGGCCGTGACCTCCATCAAACGCATTTGAATTTTTAAACGCCTTCATGATCGTATAATCTTTCCATAGGTGGGTGGCTGGCTTCTCCCGGGTGTCGTGCCTTGGACAAGGTTCATTCAATAGTTGCTCAAGGGTGGGACCTGGCCCGCCCGACCGAGGGGGTTGTCTGCCCTTGCGCCGTTGATTTCCGCCCTGTGCATTGGTGTTAGCAACAAACTCATCAGCTTTACGTTTATTACCTCCTTGATTTGCCGGGTTATGCTGGTGACCCTTGCCGTTGCCGTTCTTCTTTCCCTTTGCTGTTTTTTCTTTGTCAGACACCGGGTATTTGGTACAATCAGAATCAGCATACTTGACGAGAGCCGCCATCAACTGGCCCATGTCATTACAGTCACGCTTGAGCCGCCCCAACTTCTGCTTTAAAGGCTCAAAACGGCAATTTTTCTCTAACATCAAAATTGCTGAGCCGGCATCCATCTTATCAGATGAATGTATTATCTCCTTGACCCGGCGCACCCAATGGGTTGTAGACTCACTGTCCCCTTGCTTACAATTAGTTAGGTCCACAATCGACATAGGCTGCTTACACATGTCTTTGAAGTTCTGGATGAACCGGGCCTTTAACTCCGCCCATGAGCCGATAGAATTGGGCGGCAACCCTTTCAACCAAGTATGAGCTATCCCATCCAACATCATAGTGAAATACTTGGCCATTGCTGTGTCACTGACTTCCCCCAACTCCATAGCCATCTCATAACTCTCAATCCAAGCCCCAGGCTGCAAGTCGGCCGTGTAATTAGGCACCTTACGGGGCCCCTTGAAGTCTTTTGGTAAATGCTCATTATGTATGGATGGCACCAGGCAAGGGACGCCTCTGGTTCTTGTGGTCACCCCTGCCTCAACTGAGGTTGCTGGGTAAGCCAGAAAGGCCTGATGAGCCGCCTGCTCTGCTGCCAGTTGAACTTCTCGTTCCGCCTCTTGTCGAATCCTCTCCTGATCCGCCAAGTTAAAGGCTTCGGCCCGCACCGGCTCATGCCTGTGTGCCCGGTTGCGGCGTTGAGCATTGCTTGACATGTCTGCGGATTCCATATGCCTACTGTAGCTCGGGCTCCGGCTTGCGCAAGGAGTTGAATGGATCCTGTCTCGACTGTAGGAGTACGCATCCTGCTGTGCTAGAGCTGTTTGAAGAAGTTCTCTTACCCTCTGTGTTTCGACTGCCGCCGGTGAGACACCTTCCATTGGGAGAGCCGCCAAATGAGCCAACGCTGCGATGAGGTTTTCCAAGGGGTTGGGGAAGTGACCCGATGGTGTTGGTATGTAGTGAGGCGGAGCGGTGACGATACGAGGTGGTTCCATCGCACGCGGCTGGACTGGTGCGCCGGGTGTCGTGATCCGGTGTGCCTCCGACGGGTTGCTTCCCCCAGATCCAGGTGTATGGAATAGGTTCCTAGGATCAAGCATCAGAGGCAGACGTGACTGAGTTTTCTGATTCCTTCTCCTCATGAGCTTGTTTGACGCGTTCAGATGCACCGAGAGCCGGAAGGTCTCTGCTTGAAGCTGTTGAGCACGAACGTCCAGGGCCGCCCGTTCCGCTGCCATCCTGACTTCCTTTGCGGCCAGATTTTCCTTAGCTTGCACCATCTATTCACGTACACATGCCACCTCTGCGTCATGCTTGGTTTTATCCGCCGGCTCTACCACAGCAGTCAACAGGGTCGTCAGTTTATCCGTGAGGTCCATTAGAATCTGAGTGAGGGGGTGCGCGGGGTCTCCTGACCCGGCTGCGGCCGACCTAGTAGCTGTCGCTGCTGCTGCTATGGAGTTCTTCCCGGTTGTGTCCCTGCCATGAAGACTCCGGTCCAATTCAGCGGCTCAAGGGGGTCCGGAATACTGCTGCCATCGGAATAGCCCCCGAGCATGCCATCCTGCAGCTGGTACAAAGAGTCTGTCTCGCCCGTTGATGATGCAGTGTCAGAACAGACGGCCGTCTCACCGCCCTCCACTGATCCTTCAGAGTATTCACCATTGTGGACGCAGCCAACGAAGGCATGCTTCACAACAGATTGAATACGGGTGGTCCTTGCGCGCTGAGCCGTTTCGATGAGGTTGGTGTGGATGTCTGGCTCAGGGCCTGACTCGCCGATCCGGCCGATGAAGACGTGAATTTCACCAAAGGGGACCCGGTACCCGTACTCAATCGAGCCGGCCTCGGGGCCCCAGCCTTCGTCATCGATATAGAGCTTGCTGTGATGACTCTTGGTCATCCGGCCCACAGCGTATCCCTTGAGCCCTTCGAAGTTGTCGTTCAAGAACTCAAATCCACCGTGCGCTGGCCCCATGGTGGGTGCCAACTGTCGTGGATTAGACCCGGGGCGGTAACCCAGGGTGGAGTCAAGACGTTCGGGGCGATAACCTGGCAGGGGCTTCTTGTTTGCCGGTGAAATGTCTTGGCAGTAAAACCAAGTCTGATTGCAGTCTTTTGGATGACTCGGCAAGACTATGAGGGGGAAGACATTGCCCTGCCGGCGATGAATTGAGATGCCTCCAAGCTCTAAGCTAAGGCCGTTGGTGCACTCGTTTTGTCGGTTCAGATAAAAGTATTCTCTAAACAGCTCCACAGTCAGCTCTTGTTGAAGATACACCTCACAGAGCACTTGGAAGTTACAGATGTTAGATATGGAATTGGGCCCAATATCTTGAGGGTGGAGTTTGAAAAACTGAGGACCTCTCTGAAGAACTTTGAGCCGGGCGGTGAGAAGCCACGGTTCATATGGTCAGTAAAAGCAATCATTTCTCCATCTCTTGGATTGGGTTGTTCTTCCTCCGGGTCAGGGGCACGGTAAGACATAATGGTTTTCGCTGGCAAAAACCCTATGGTGAAGAACTCCTTCAAACGTCCCTCGATTACGATTGAGGGAACCCAGTTGCAGATGGTTGGCGCTTTGGATGGCATGATGTTCAAAAAACAAACTGAAAAGAAAGGCAACATGCCGGTTCAATTCAATGATGGAATTAACAGTTACATGAGGATAATACAAGGAAGTAATGACGGCTTAGTTAAGGGCTAATGTCATATAAGGAAAAGTAAGCCGACACAATAAGCCGCCATGACTATAGAGATTTGAAAAAAGCAAAAATCAGCTAAGTGTTGAGACAAACAAGTTTCCTAATTGCCTGGCATTATTTTGGATCAAATGGCTATTCAAAATGGGAAAAATCTAGACCTAAAAAGGTTAGCGCAGATGAATCTGGGAGTTCTAATAAGATCTTTGAACCAGAGAAAGAGATCTGTAAGTATCAAGAGTAGGCACAAAACCACTACCTCACAAGCATACATATCTTTTTGGATCAAGAAGAACTGCGGTGGAAGAACTGCGAAGAACTACGATGAACCATGAAGAACACGCAGGAGCCTGGAAACCCTAATGCACATCTGAGAAACTAGCCTTTTGCTGTTTGGGGATTGGATATGGTTGGACCTATGAGGACCGGTAGGAGTGGATTTACTCATGTGCTTGTAGCAGTCGACAAGTTCACCAAGTGGATTGAAGCCAAGCCTATCAAGAACCTTGAAGCCAGTACTGCTGTCAGCATCATCAGAGAGTTAACATTCAGATATGGTGTTCCACACAGCATCATCACTGACAACGGGTCAAACTTCGATTTCGATGAGTTCAGAACTTTCTATGCTTCCCAAGGTACTCGAGTCGACTATGCCTCAGTCGCCCACCCCCAGTCGAATGGGCAAGCTGAAAGAGCAAATGGATTGATTCTTAAAGTACTGAAACCCCGACTGATGCATGACCTCAAACACGCAGCAGGAGCCTGGGTCGATGAACATCCATCAGTATTGTGGGGATTGAGGACAACTCCCAATCGGTCGACTGGCAGAACCCCATTTTTCTTGGTTTATGGAGCCTAAGCCGTACTTCCGAGTGACTTGCTCCACAATGCGCCCCGAGTTGAGCTTTTCTCAGAAGAAGAAGCAGAACAAGCACGACAAGATGCAGTTGATCTCCTGGAAGAAGAAAGAGAGATGGCCTTGATCCGATCAACCATCTATCAGCAAGACCTGCGTCGATTCCATGCCAGAAACATGAGGGGTCGAGCATTTCAAGAGGGAGATTTGGTTCTCCGAGTGGATCAGCAGAAACCACACAAGCTTGCTCCCTCTTGGGAAGGCCCCTTCGTTGTCACCAGAGTGCTCCACAATGGAGCGTACCACCTCTACAATGTCGAGCACAAGACAGATGAGCCGCGCGCTTGGAATGCGGAGCTGCTCTACCCCTTTTATACTTAAGCACTCAGTCTGTTGAGATGTAATAAGAAGCACCTTTGTAGTTTGTTTATCAAAGACAAGAGTTTTTACTGTCTTCTGAAAATGATTGTCGATTGCTTATGTTTGTTTCTGAAATCTCCGAGTGGGTGCCTTAGCTGCGAATCCATTTCGCCTAAGTTTAAAAAAATCCTACCGAGTGATGAGCAAGACTCTCACTCGGGAGCTTAGCTGCAGTCCAGTACTCGCCTAAGTTGAAAAAATCCTACCGAGTGGTGAGCAAGTCTCTCACTCGGAGGCTTAGCTGCAGTCCAGTACTCGCCTAAGTTGAAAAAATCCTACCGAGTGGTGAGCAAGTCTCTCACTTGGAGGCTTAGCTGCAGTCCAGTACTTGCCTAAGTTGAAAAAATCCTACCGAGTGGTGAGCAAGTCTCTCACTCGGAGGCTTAGCTACAGTCCAGTACTCGCCTAAGTTGAAAAAATCCTACCGAGTGGTGAGCAAGTCTCTCACTCAGAGGCTTA
>NC_041380.1:412448751-412596070 GCF_002162155.2 Triticum dicoccoides
TCAGAAATCCTACCGAGTGGTGAGCAAACCTCACACTCAGGGGCTTAGCTGCAGCCCAATGCTTTCCTAAGTTTCAAAAATCCTACCGAGTGATGAGCGAACCTCACACTCGGGGGCTTAGCTGTAGCCCAGTGCTCGCCTAAGTTTCAAAAATCCTACCGAGTGATGATCGAACCTCACGCTCGGGGGCTTAGCTGCAGCCCAGTGCTCGCCTAAGTTTCAAAAATCCTACCGAGCAATGAGCAAACCTCACACTCGGGGGCTTAGCTGCAGTCTAGTACTCGCCTAAGTTGAAAAACCATCCCTATCCGCAAGGACGGCGAGGTGAAGGTCGACTGCAAACCTCTCCTCAGAGCTGCGCCACAAGTACAATGTCCTCTCCATCCCTATCCGCAAGGATGACGAGGTGCAGGTCGACTGCAAACCTCTCCTCAGAGCTGCGCCACAAGTACAATGTGCGCTCCATCCCTATCCGCAAGGACGACGAGGTGCAGGTCGACTTCAAACCTCTCCTCAGATCCGCGCCACAAGTAGAATGTCTGCTCCATCCCTATCCGCAAGGACGACAAGGCGCAGGTCGACTAAGATATCTCCCTCAGAGCTGCATCTCAAAGAATATTCTGAGTGAGGAATAAGTTCCACTCGAAGGCAAACGCAAGCACATGCAAAAGATAAACCAAGATCATATAAAGTCTCAAGAGTTTCAGGACGAAGATAAAAATACTCGGGCGTTAGGCCCGAAGGAGTTTAACGGTTACAAAAACCACTCGGCATTCCAACGAAAATTTAAAAGCAAGTTTAAGTATCAAGTTTGTTCAGTCGGCAGGAGGAGGACTTGCAGGCTCGACAAACTCGTCCAAATCAATCCCGTTAGCAATCCGAGTGGCAGCAGCAATGAAAGTCTCCATGAAGGACTGGAAGTCATGCCTTTTTGTGTTGGCGACCTTGATCACCGCCAGCTTCTCTTCTCGAGCTTCTCTGCAGTGGACCCTGACCAGTGACAGAGCCACGTCAGCACCGCATCGGGCAGAGGACTTCTTCCATTCCTGCACTCGACCGGGGACCTCATTGAGTCGATCCACCAGAGACTCGAGATCATTCTGAGGCATTGCCCTTGGCCAGAGCAATGAGTCGATGCATGAAACTGCAACCTTCAGACAGGCAAGATAACTTGTAACACTGGCGACACGGGATTCCAGTCGAAGCACATTCATGGCAGCCTCGTCAATGACTGGAGAAAGGATAGGGTCCAAGCCCGTCTCGATCCGTCCAGTCTCCTCTTCAACGTTTTGGTAAAATTCTGCAGAGTCAAGGAGTTAATGAGTCGACTGGTTAGGTCAAACTTGCAAACAGTAAAACAGTCGGGTAAAAAAGGGGTACCTTCGAGCATAAGAAAGAGTTTCTTAGCGAGAGCTTTCAGATAAGCCTCCAGATCGTTCCTCCTGCGAGTCATGCTTTCCAGCTGGTCGTTCAGAGCCACTTTATCTTTTTTCAGACGAGTTGCCTCTTGATTTGGATTCAGTGAGAGACGACTTCAGCTTGTTCATTTCTTCCTCCAGCGCTCCGACCGAAGCCAATTTCTTGTCAGCAAGGGCAGTCTTCTCCTCAGCTTCCTTCTGCGCAGCTGCAAGGTCCAAGTCCTTCTTCTCCAGGGCCAGCCTCATTTTATCTGCAAAATACACATTTAGATCAAACGAAAGAATGAAGAGATAACTTGAAGGATGGTCAAGATAAGCAGCCGACAGGCCGTTACCTTCTGTACGAGCGACTTCATCTTGAGCCTTCTTCAAGTTCTGCTGAGCCAACTCCAGGTCAAGGTTGAGTTGCCTTTGCTTTTCCTCAAATTCGGCAAACTTGGAGATAAGCGAACAAGATTTCTACAGAGAGTAAAAGACATATCAATCGACAAGATCAAAGATTATCTACTGCCGAGTGAATAGAACTTTAAGACTACTCACACCTCAACCGACTGCTAGTAGTCGACTGCGGTCTCGGGGACTACACCCAGTGGGTGCACTTAGCATGCCCCCACTGGTTTGGATTCCACTCGGTCGGTCCGCCCAGGCCGAGTAAACAAAAGGGGAAGTGCTCAGACCCCAACTGACTGCCAGCAGTCGACTGCGGTCTCGGGGACTACACCCAGTGGGTGCACTTGGCGTGCCCCCACTGGTTCGGATTCCACTCGACTGCACCCAGTGGGTGTACAATCTCGAAGTGCAAGACAATGAAAGATTGCGCAAAGGAAAATATTCGGGTATCATATCCTAAAAGAACAAGTTCAGTCGGAAGTTGACTTACCTGGAAATTGGCTCGAAGAGCCGCACTGGCGTCATAAGCAGCGTGACTGCTTTCGTGCACCGCCTTCACCCGCTCCATCATTATGCCAGCCTGACGAATAGCCTCCGCAGCGGCGTCCGACTAGCTTTCTGGAACATGATGAGTGGCAAAGAAGGGGATAGACGATCCAGACACAGCGGCTTGGAGATCCGAGGCATGAAGTTGGATGGTTGAAACAAGCTTTGGAATAGTCGACGATGCAGGACATGCACTCGACACTGGGTCAGCAAAGGTTACGGAAACCTTGCTCGCATCTTCGAGCCGTTGAACTACTCGCTCCGCCGCCGGCTCCGACTGGGATGTCTTGCTAGCTGTTGCCTTCTTCTTCCTGGGCCTCAGCAGCACGTCCTTGTCATTATCCGGAAGCTCAATGACATTGGGAGGGGCTGCAAAGAAATCAGCCAACCCCAGATGAGTCACCAGAATTTAATCGACCGAACAATTGAGAACAAGATCACAAGGATTGTACCCGGGTTGGAGGTGACCGCATCTTCCATGTCCTCATCTTCATACTAACGGGTAGAAGTCCCAGAAGTAGCAGCACTACAAATTTCAGAATATAGACGGTCATGTTTGACGAAATGAGTCGACTCAAATCTAGATTCATACTAAAATAAGAAATCAAGTACAACTAATACCTGGAAGCAATGGGGATGGCCACTTTGATCTTTGGCAAGGCCTTTGGCGGTTTGGACGGCATAGCTTTCGGTTGCTTCGACGCCTTTTCAGTCGGCGCTGGAGAAGACATTTGAGGGCGCTTCGACGACTGCCCAGTTTGCGCGGTCGCTTTGCTGCGGGCGCTTGCTGGATCGTGGGAAAGCTTGGATCGTTTTTCCCTATAAGGAGAAGAGTCGACCTCTTCTTCATCACTTGGGTCGTCGATGTCCTTGTCCTTTTCATCGTCAGAGTGCCACTCGCCGCTTTCACCTCCACTCGCTTCTCCCTCTAGGTCTTGCTCCTGCTCCCCGTTGGGCATCGAGTACATCTCAGTCAAGGCCTAGAAGACAACAACCAAGATAGGAGATAGTCGGATGATAGCAAACAGCTACTTGATAATTCAAGAGAATACTCGACCATGTGGAGTCATACCTTGTCGGTCTCGTATGAGTTGTTGAGTGGAGGAATCCTCCGGGATCCCCTGGGGTTGTCTTTGTTGCCAGTAATACTCTTCAGCCACCATTCCAACGTAGCATCATCGACATACTCTGGATGGATCCGAGTGGTGTCGTTGGTGCCCAAATACATCCACATCGGATGGTCACGATCTTGAAGCGGTTGGATGCGTCGCCTGAGGAAGACCTCCAACAGATCCATACCAGTTACCCCATCACGGACAAGTTGAAGTACTCGCTCAACCAGCACTTCCACTTGCGCCTTCTCCTCTAGGATCACATTCAAAGCAGAGGGCTTCTCCACTCGGTCCATGGAAAAGGGGGGAAGTCCAGTCGACTGACCCGGAGTCGGCTGGTCCTTGCAGTAGAACCAGGTCGACTGCCACCCTTGGACCGATCCAGGAAGGATCATGGCTGGGAAAGTACTTTTACTCCTCATCTGAATCCCAAGACCCCCGCACATTTTAATCACTTGCGTCCTCTCATCACTCGGGTTGGCCTTCTTGACCGACTGAGAACGGCATGTGAATATGTGCTTGAAGAGCCCCCACTGTGGCCGACAACCCAGGAAGCTCTCACACATGGGCACAAAAGCAGCAAGGTACACGATGGTGTTTGGGGTAAAGTGGTGGAGTTGCGCCCCAAAGAACTTCAAGAAACCTCGAAAGAAAGGGTGGGGAGGCAAGGAAAACCCACGGTCGATGTGAGTAGTGAGGAGAACGCGCTCACCCTCCTGTGGCTGCGGCTCAGTCTCGTTCCCCGGGAGTCGCGCCGATTCGTGGGGGATCAGTCCCTCCTCGACTAGGTCATCGATGTCGTCCTAGTGGATCATCAAGCGAATCCAGTTGCCCTGGATACAGCCCGGCAGCAGGCTGACCCTCGAAGAAGATCCTCCCCGGCCGGACTTCTTCCTCGCCTTTGCTGTCGCCTTCTTCACGCGCTCCAATGCCACCGTCTTCTCCTTCCCCATTGCGGCGAGCAGAGCTCGAACGGGGCGGCGGCGCTGGAGAAGGAGCAGATGCAGCAGAGAAAACTAGGAGGGAAAGAGAAGAACAAAGACGCATTGTTCAAAGAAAACCCCGGGCCGACACTTTATATGGGGCCGCTTCTGAGTGGCTGACCTATGGGTCCGGACGACCCAATCAAATCCCGCAACAGTCACGTGCGAGGTACGTTGCGAAAAAGGTGGCGTGGTGATCGATGTGGCCTCACCTAATCCCTTTCTATTGCTGCGGCCTCCCCTGTCCCGCGCGCTTCCCCTAAATCAAATCCACGATGTCCGCGCGCAGCAGGGCAATCTGTCAGACGGAATATCTTCTCCATATCAATACTCAAGACATCACAGTAAAGTTAACTCGGCAGATTCAAGAATGGACCAAGGCGACTGAAAAGGAGTTGAGATCATTATGGTTGTTCGCTTGGTCACAATAAGTCACTACCGGAGCACAAAAATTGAATCGGAGGAATTCTCAACTCCTTCTCTACTCAAGACCTGAACCATTCGGGGGCTAATGATGAAGCTATGTACCTAGGTTAGGGTCATAGGCTTGACCTAGACTTCCTCCCCAAGGACATCACCCTAAAGCCAGCAGCATTCAAAGGGTGCCATCATCCACTCGACCAGAGACATTCCACTCGGAAGAATAAATGTCACTCGGCCATCACATAAATCACTCGACAAACAGGAGATCTGAAGCCACTCTACATAGCAACGGTCGAGCATTTACTCATAGACTTAACTATCATTTATAGCACTTTAATACGGATGTTACATGTAACACTCCTTCTTTATGTACATTGAACCCCGCATAACGGAGGGGAGCTGGGGTCCTGGCGCACTCTATATAAGCCATCCCCTCCTCCAGGACAGGGGTTCACATCTTTTGTAAACTCACACATGCATATAATCCAGTCAATCGCCTCAGGGCACCGAGACGTAGGGCTGTTACTTCCTCCGAGAAGGGCCTGAACTCGTAAACTCATGTGTACAACTACTCCATAGCTAGGATCTTGCCTCCTCATACCTACCCCCCATTCTACTGTCAGTCTAAGATCCACGACAATGACTATCGTGGATCTAAGTCTGACAGTAGAGTGGGGGGTAGGTATGGAGAGGCAAGGTCCTAGCTATGGAGAGGTTGTAAACACAAGAGATGTACGAGTTCAGGCCCTTCTCGGAGGAAGTAAAAGCCCTATGTCTCGGAGCCCGGAGGCGGTCGAGTGGATTATGTGTATATGAATTACAGGGTGCCGAACCCTTCTACCTGTGGAGGGGGGTGGCTTATATAGAGTGCGCCAGGACCCCAGCCAGCCCACGTAGGAGAGGGTTTAAGGTGCGTTAAGTCCGGGGCGTTACTGGTAACGCCCCACATAAAGTGTCTTTACTATCATAAAGCCTACTTAATTACAGACCGTTGCAGTGCAGAGTGCCTCTTGACCTTCTGGTGGTCGAGTGAGTCTTCGTGGTCGAGTCCTTCAAGTCAGTCGAGTGAGTCCCTCGTAGGTCGACTGGAAGGTGATCTCTTCTAAGGATGTCCTCGGGCAGGGTACTTAGATCAAGTTTGTGACCCTACCCTAGGTACATGACTCCATCATTAGCCCCCGAATGGATTGAGGCTTGAGTGATGAAGGAGTTGATGATGTTTCCGATTAGCCTTCGCATACTGGTCGTGCGTTGTTTTGAACCAAAAAATCTCTCTGTCGATAGTGAACAACTTTTCTTCAGTCAACTCGATCCATTCTTTTTCTTCGTCGAGTGATCTTTTGGACTTCGCTGATTTCCGAGCGATGGATCGCAGGAAATCCCGCGTCTGGCAGACTGATCTGCTGTTCGCGGATTCCGCGGGATACGGAATTTGGGGGAGCGCGCGAAGCGGAGCGGACCGCGGCGCTCGGATGGGACGGGGCATAGACGCCTCGATCCCCGCGCCGCTTTTTTTGCCACGTATCACGCCCGCGCAACTGTTTCAGGATATGATTAGATCGACCGGGCCCACCTGTCATCCACTCGGAAGGGATCTTATAAATGCGCCCGGCGAGGGTTTTTTGAACAGTGCCTCAGCATTCTCCCTCTGCTCCCTTCGTCTCCGCCCAACGCGCTCGCTCTCGCCTCCGCACAACCTCTCCTCGCGCGCCTCGCCGGTAGCCATGGTCAAGGAGAAGACGGCGGTGCTGGAACGCGTGAAGAAGGCGTCGGCGACGGAGAAGGCGAAGGGGAGATCCACCAGCCGCGGCGGGTCTTCGTCTAGATCTTGCCTGCCGAAAGGCTGGGTCCAAGGATATTGGATCCAGTCGACCATCACGGAGAAGGACCTCCTCGACATGGCCAACGAGGGCCTGATCCCTCATGGAGCTGCGAGGCTTCCGGGGAAAGAGTGGCAGCCCCAGCCGGAAGAGGGTGAGTGCGTGCTTCTGGCTACCCATGTTGACCGCGGATTCTCTTTGCCGCCGAGCATTTTCTTTCGTGGTTTCTTGAACTTCTTTGGAGCGCAACTCCACCACTTCACCCCGAATTCTATCGCCTATCTTGCCGCGTTTGTGTCCATGTGTGAGAGTTTCCTGGGTTGTCGACCGCATTGGGGTTTGTTCAAGCACATATTCACGTGTCGCTCTCAGACCGTGAAGAAGGCGAGCCCAGGCGACGAAAAAACCCGAGTTGTCCAAATGTGTGGGGGTCTGGGGATCCAGGTGAGGAACAAGAGCACCTTCCCAGCCATGACATTTCCCGAGTCAGTCAGAGGCTGGCAGTCGACCTGGTTCTACTGCCAGGATCAGTCGACGCCGGGGCAGTCGAGTGGACTCCCTCAGTTCACCATGGGCCGAGTGAACAAGCCCTCCTCTCTGAAGGTGATTCCGGAGGAGAAAGCTGACGTGAAGATGCTGATGGACCGTGTAGTTCAGTTGGTTCGGGATGGAGTGACGGGCATGGATCTCCTGGAGGTTTTCCTTAGGCGTCGTATCCAGCCTCTTCAGTTCCGGAGCCATTGCATGTGGTTGTACTGCGGGACTGAGGATGTGACTCGGGTCAATCCAGAAACAGTCGACGATGCCACTCTGGAAAGGTGGATGGCCGTTGTTACTAGGAACAAGGATAACCCTCGCGGAGCCAGAAGGATTCCTCCACTCGACTGCCACAGTGATCCAAACAAGGTATGTCTGCTCCACTTCCCATTGTATTCTCGTCGCATTTATTTCTGTTTTCTCTGCCGATCGGTCGACTGATCTTTGTATTGATGTCTATCAGGCCCTCACTGAGCTGTACTCGATGCCCAACGGAGCACAGGCTCCAACTGAGGAGGGAGAAGCGAGCGGGGGTGAGAGCCAGGAGGAGGAGTGGGACTCGGACGCCGCTGAGGCTGATGATGATGATGATGATGATGATGATGACGACGATGATGATGATGACACTGATGACGATGATGATGATGTTGATGAGGACGAGGAAGAGGAGGAGGAGGAGGAGGTTGCACCACCGCGCTCGGAAAGGCGGTCGAAGCTTGTCCATGACCCTGCGACTGAACGTGGCAAGGGGGTTGCGACTGTCACACAGTCGACCAAGCGCCCTCGGACCACCTCTCCGGCGCCGACTGAAAAGGCGTCGAAGCAGCCCAGGGCGGCCCCGTCAAAGGCGACCAAGCACCTGCCGAAGATGAAGGTGTCCATCCCCACCATATCAGGGTAATCATGTTTGCTTAAGTCTTCTTGTTTTGTGTGAACTTTATCTCTGGTTGGCGCTGGAGTTAGTCGACTGACTCTTTGGAGTTGCAGTGCTGCTACTTCTGAGACCTTAGCCCGGGCTGACGATCATGAGATGGAGGACGCGGCAACCTCAAAACCTGGTACTATACTCTTAACCATGTTTCTAGTCGACTGACTCATGATCTCTAATTCTGATTCTTTTCTGTAGCTCCATCCAATGTTGTTATCACTCTCCCTGATGATGATGAAGATGAGGAACCGTTGAAGCACAGAATGAGAAGGAAAGCGTCTGCCAGCAGGGTGTCCCAGGATGTGACGGTGCCTGAGACTCTGGTCGCGGAGGAGGAGAACACCACTCGACACACTGTGTCCTTCGCCGATCCACTGACGAGTGCTCTGCAGCCCTCCCTCTTCAAGACGCACCACGTCCCAGAGGACCAAGCTGGCGCCGCGAAGGAGGCGATACGCCAGGCGGGGATCATGATGGAGCAGTTGAAGACCATCCGGGATGCGAGCCAGGCAGCTTACGACGCCAGTTCCGCCCTTCAAAGCAATGTTCAGGTCAGTCGACCACCGCTTGTTTTCTTTCCAGAATTTATAGTAATCACCCACTGGGTGTGTCGATTTAAACTCCGTGTTAGCGGGGGCACGCTGAGTGCACCCGCTGGGTGTAGTCCCCAAGGCTAGGGTTGACTGCTGGCGGTCGGCCTTAGGCTTTATAATTTCAGTCTTTCCGTCATTCGACTATGACGAATGGATTTCGCAAACCGGTGGGGGCACGCTGAGTGCACCCACTGGGTGTAGTCCCCGAGACTGTGGTCGACTGCTTGCAGTCGATTACTGTCTTAAAGAATACATCTCTCTCCTTTTTTTTTGAGGTCGACTGGTCGACTCTGTCTCCAATAGGATTAGTGGGGGCATGCTGAGTGCACCCACTGGGTGTAGTCCCCAAGGCTAAGGTCGACTGCTGGCAGTCGGCGTTAGGCTTTATAAGTTCAGTCTTTCCGTCATTCGACTATGGCGAATGGATTTCGCAAACCGGTGGGGGCACGCTGAGTGCACCCACTGGGTGTAGTCCCCGAGACTACAGTCGAATGCTTGGATTCGGCTGTAGTCTTAGAAACGCGTGATTTTTCCTTTTCCACTCGGAAGTGAATTATCTTTGACATTTAGTCGATTGGTTCTTTGCAGAACTCTTGTGACCTTGCGGCTCGCTACACTGAACTGGAAAACAAGCACATTCAGCTCGAGCTGAATTTGAAGCTGGTTCAGGAGAATCTGACGAAGGCAAAGGAGGAGACCGAAGGTATGTTTGGTGAGACCTCGACGACTGCTTTTTCCCTTCATTTGTTTCAAAATCTGATCTCGCTGTAACTTGCAGGTAAGGTGAGGGAGGCCCAAAGGAAAAAAGACCTTGAACTAGCTGAGAAGATCAAGCTTGTTGACGAGAAGTTAGCTTCAGTCACAAAGCTTGAGCAAGAAAATGCTACTCTGAAAGCTGTTCTTGGGAAGAAAAATGACCTGGAGGTCTTCCTGAGTGGCCTTGCCAAGAAGTTGTTTCTTATGCTTGAAGGTAAACCTTTACGCTCAACAATCATTTTCAACTGTGGTTTTTTCATTCGACCATTGCCTTGACTCTGTGATCGTCCTTGCAGAATTTTGTCAAAACTTTGAAGAAGAGACTAGCCGACTGGAACCAAACCTTGACCCCGTCAATTCTCCGGTGAACGACGAAGTTGCCATGAATGTTTTCCGACTGGAGTCCCGTGTTGCAGCTGCCGTGGACTATCTTGCAAGGCTGAAGGTCGCCACATCTCGCATCGACTCAACGCTCTGGCCCGGGGAGACACTCCAGAACGACCTCGAGTCGCTGATGGCTCGTTTGAACGCTGTCCCTGGTCGAGTGCAGGAGTGGAAAAAGTCCTCGGCTCGGTGTGGTGCAGATGTTGCTCTGTGTCTGGCCCGAGTCCACTGCAAAGATGCGCGAGAAGACAAGCTGGCTGCCCTTCGGGTGGCCAACACCAAGAAACACGACTTCAGGTCCTTTATGGAAACTTTCCTTGCTGCTGCCACTCGGATCACAGATGGAATTGATCTTGATGAGTTTGTTGCACCTTCCAGCCCTCCACAGGAGGGGTAAAAAACTTCTTCTAAGCTCGACGCTTTAAATTTGCCTCGGTATGCCGAGTGGAGTTGTAACCGATAAACCTTAACAGGCTTAGCGCCTGAGCACTTTCGGTTCCTTTTTGGTATCGATCTGAACTTGAATTTGGTGTTTGAATATGATTGCTTTTGGCTCGAAATGTCTTTTGCAGGTTCAAAGCAAGACGCTCACTGCAGTCGACTTATTCCTTAATCCACTTAGGCGAGCGCTGGGCTGCAGCTAAGCCTCCCGAGTGAGAGATTTGCTCGTCACTCGGTAGGATTTTGATAACTTAGGCGAGTACTTGGACTGCAGCTAAGCCCCCGAGTGAGAGGTTTGCTCGTCACTCGGTAGGATTTCTATATCTTAGGCGAGCACTGGGCTGCAGCTAAGCCCCCGAGTGAAAGGTTTGCTCTTCACTCGGTAGGATTTCTATATCTTAGGCGAGCACTGGGCTGCAGCTAAGCCCCCGAGTGAGAGGTTTGCTCTTCACTCGGTAGGATTTCTATATCTTAGGCGAGCACTGGGCTGCAGCTAAGCCCCCGAGTGAGAGGTTTGCTCTTCACTCATTTTTTTTATAACTTAGGCGAGCACTGGGCTGCACCTAAGCCCCCGAGTGAGAGGTTTGCTCTTCACTCGGTAGGATTTTTTATAACTTAGGCGAGCACTGGGCTGCAGCTAAGCCCCCGAGTGAGAGGTTTGCTCTTCACTCGGTAGGATTTTTATAACTTAGGCGAGTCCTTGGACTGCAGCTAAGCCTCCGAGTGGAAGTCTGGCTTACCACTCGGTAGGATTTTGGTAACTTAGGCGAGTCCTTGGACTGCAGCTAAGCCTCCGAGTGGAAGTCTGGCTTACCACTCGGTAGGATTTTATTTAATCTTAGGCGAAACTGATTCGCAGCTAAGCCTCCGAGTGGAAGTCTGGCTCACCACCCGGTAAGGATTTTTACAAACTTAGGCGAAACGGATTCGCGGCTAAGTCACCCACTGAGGGGAAAATTTTATTGGACAAAAATAAAAAGTGACAAAAATTATGGAGGAACTATGACACTATTATTTTGAAATCCATGAACTACAGGAGTACTTTATTGCAACTCATCCGAGTGATAAACTTAAGTGTAGAATGGGCGGAGTAATTCCGCATTCCAAGCTCGGGGCTCGTCGATATTATGTTCGACGTTGTAAAGACGGTACGCCCCGTTGTGGAGAACTTTGGTGACGATGAAGGGTCCTTCCCAAGAAGGAGCAAGCTTGTGTGGTTTCTTCTGATCCACTCGGAGAACTAAATCTCCTTCCTGGAAGGCTCGACCCCTCACATTTCTAGCGTGGCAACGACGCAAATCTTGTTGGTAGATGGTCGATCGGATCAGAGCCATCTCCCTTTCTTCCTCTAAAAGGTCGACTGCATCCTGCCGCGCTTGTTCAGCTTCTGCTTCGTTGTAGATCTCAACTCGGGGAGCATTGTGGAGAAGATCACTCGGCAAGACTGCTTCAGCTCCGTAGACCAAAAAGAATGGAGTTCTTCCGGTCGACCGATTAGGTGTGGTCCGCAGTCCCAAAAGCACCGAGGGAAGATCGTCGACCCAAGCTCCAACTGCATGCTTGAGATCACGCATCAGTCGGGGTTTCAATCCCTTGAGAATCAGGCTATTGGCTCTCTCTGCTTGTCCATTCGTCTGCGGATGGGCGACCGAAGCGTAGTCGACTCGTGTGCCTTGGGAGTTGCAGAAATCCCTGAATTCTTCCGAGTCAAAATTCGACCCATTATCCGTAATGATGCTGTGCGGGACTCCATATCTGAATATCAGTTCCCTGATGAAGCTAACAGCAGCACCGGCGTCAAGGTTCTTGATTGGTTTAGCCTCAATCCACTTGGTAAACTTGTCGACTGCCACCAGCACATGCGTGAAGCCACTTCGCCCTGTTCTCAAAGGACCGACCATGTCCAACCCCCATACTGCGAAAGGCCAAACGAGTGGAATGGTCTTCAGAGCTGATGCAGGCTTGTGCGACATATTCGAGTAGAACTGACATCCCTCGCACTTATCCACTATTTCCTTTGCCATCTCATTCGCCTTTGGCCAGTAAAATCCGGCTCGGTATGCTTTGACCACGATGGTCCGAGAGGACGCATGATGACCACAGGTTCCCGAGTGGATATCATTAAGCATGATTCGACCTTCTTCTGGTGTTATGCACTTCTGACCAACTCCAGTCGCGCTTTCTCTATATAATTGTCCTTTGATTACGGTGAAGGCTTTGGATCGACGGACGATCTGTCGAGCCTCTTCCTCATCTTCCGGAAGCTCTTTTCTCAGGATATATGCGATATACGGAACTGTCCAGTCGGGAATGACCACCAAGACCTCCATGACCAAGTCGACCACTGCTGGGACTTCAACCTCAGTCGGATCTGTGGCACTCTTGGGCTGTGGAGCTTCTTCGGTGAAAGGATCTTCTTTGACTGACGGAGTGCGTATATGCTCCAAGAACACACCACTCGGAATGGCCCCTCTCTTGGAACCTATCTTTGCTAGATCATCAGCTGCTTGATTTTTCAGTCGGGGTATATGATGGAGCTCCAACCCCTCGAACTTCTTTTCCAGCTTCCTCACTGCACTGCAGTATCCAGTCATGGCTGGGCTTCTCACGTCCCACTCCTTCATCACTTGGTTGACCACTAAATCCGAGTCGCCATAGACCATCAGGCGACGGACGCCGAGTGAAATGGCCATGTGCAATCCGTATAAGAGGGCCTCATACTCTGCCTCATTGTTGGAGGAATCAAAGTGAATCTGGAGCACATATCTGAGCTTATCTCCTCTGGGGGAAACCAGGACAACCCCAGCACCGGAACCATTCAACATCTTAGAGCCATCAAAAAACATGGTCCAATGCTCCGAGTGAACTTCAGTCGGCTACTGCTGTTCAATCCACTCGGCGAGGAAATCTGCTATTGCCTGGGACTTAATGGCTTTCTTTGCCTCAAACTTGATATCAAGGGGAAGAAGTTCAATCGCCCATTTAGCCACTCGACCAGTTGCATCTCTGTTGTGCAAAATCTCTGATAGTGGAGCGTCGCTGACGACTGTGATGGAATGATCAGAGAAATAATGAGCAACCTTCTTTGTGGTCATGTATATTCCATACACAAGCTTCTGATAATGAGGATATCTTTGCTTGGATGGATTCAAGACTTCAGACAAATAATACACTGGGCGCTGAACTTTGAAAGCTTTTCCTTCTTCTTCCCGCTCGACCGTAAGCACAGTACTGACGAATTGTCCTGTGGCTGCGATATAAAGCAACAGAGGCTCTTTGCTGATTGGAGCGGCAAGCACCGGCTGGATGGAGAGCAGAGCTTTTAGCTCGGCAAACGCTGCATCAGCTTCTGGAGTCCACTCGAACTTGTCTGCCTTCTTCATCAGTCGGTAAAGAGGCAATGCCTTTTCACCGAGTCGTGAGATGAATCGACTTAATGCGGCCAAGCATCCAGTAAGCTTCTGGACATCGTGCACTCGCACAGGGCGTTTCATTCGGAGAATAGTGCCGATCTTCTCTGGATTAGCGTCGATCCCTCGCTCAGAAACGAGAAAACCGAGTAACTTGCCACCAGGAACTCCGAATGTGCACTTTGATGGATTGAGCTTGATATCATACCTTCTGAGGTTGGCAAATGTTTCGGCGAGGTCAGCGAGCAGGTCGGAACCTTTTCGTGACTTGACGATGATATCATCCATATACGCTTCCACATTCCGACTGATTTGAGTGAGTAGACACTTCTGAATCATTCGCATAAATGTGGCTCCGGCATTCTTGAGGCCGAATGGCATGGTGATATAGCAGAAGCACCCGAATGGAGTGATGAAAGCTGTTTTTACCTCGTCGGGTCCGTACAGACGGATCTGGTGGTACCCGGAGTAGGCGTCTAGAAAAGACAATCTCTCGCATCCCGCGGTCGAGTCAACAATTTGATCTATGCGAGGGAGAGGAAAATGATCTTTCGGGCAGGCCCGGTTGATGTGCTTGAAATCAATGCACATTCGGAGTGATTTGTCCTTCTTAGGAACCATGACGACATTAGCGAGCCACTCGGAGTGGTATATCTCTCGGATAAATCCTGCCGCCAACAGTCGAGCCACTTCCTCACCAATGGATTTTCTCTTCTGGACGGCGGACCACCGAAGATGCTCTTTGACTGGTTTTGCTGATGAGTCGACTCTTAGGCGATGCTTAGCCAGTCCCCTGGGAACACCTGGCATGTCAGCGGGCTTCCATGCAAAAATGTCCCAGTTCTCACGGAGGAACTGGATGAGCGCTTCTTCCTATTTCGGGTCGAGTGTTGTGGAGATGTGGGTCGGAGCTGCATCGGGGTCGGTCGAGTGAATGTGAACAGGCTTCGTCTCACCGGACGACTGAAATGCAGATTCTGTGGCGGGTTTCTTGGATCGCAGCAAATCACTCGGATCTGCATTTTGCTTGTATTCTTCGAACTCGACCGCTGTCACCTAGGAATCGGCAATCTTTGAGCCCTTCTGAAAGCACTCTTCTGCCTTTTTCCGATCACCGGTGACAGTGATCACTCCTTTGGGGCCGGGCATCTTCAATTTGAGGTACACGTAACATGGTCGAGCCATGAACCGTGCATAAGCTGGTCTCCCCAAAATGGCATGATATGCACTCTGAAAATCCACGACCTCAAACGTCAACTTCTCTTTGCGAAAATGTTTCGAATCACCAAACACCACGTCCAGAGCTATTTGGCCGAGCGACTCGGCTTTCTTCCCTGGTATAACTCCATGAAAGCTCATGTTACTGGTGCTCAGTCGGGACATCGGAATGCCCATTCCTTTCAGTGTGTCTGCATACAACAAATTCAGCCCACTACCACCGTCCATCATCACTTTTGTCAGTCGATTGCCTTCGACAACTGGATCGACCACCAAAGCTTGCCTCCCAGGGGTGGCAATATGAGTCGGGTGATCAGATTAGTCGAATGTGATGGGTGTTTGGGACCATCTCAAATAATTTGCTTTTGCTGGGGTAACCATGTTCACCTCACGGTTAATGACTTTCAATCGACTCTTGCTTTCCGCATCTGCAAAGATCATCAGAGTGGAATTGATATGCGGATATCCTTCCTCACTGTCTTCCTTGCCTTTGGCCTTGTCCGACTCCTTTTCCTTGTCTTTAGACATTTTTCCTTGAAACTGCTGGATCAGGAGTCGACATTGGCGAGTGGTATGCTTTGGGTAAATGATATTCCCCTCTTCGTCTTTCTTCGTGTGGATGTGACACGGCATATCCATCACGTCATTCCCTTCTTTATCCTTTACCTTCTTAGGGTTCCAGGATCCTTTTGGTTTCCCTTTAAACTTTCCTTGAGTCACGGCCAGAGCCTCTCTAGGAGCTGCCGGTTCAGCCTTCCGCTTCTGTTTCCGACTGGTGTTTCCCTCCTCCGACTGACTCGGCTTGTGCTTGCCGCTTCGGAGCCGGTCTTCTTCTTCGCCGTTGGCGTACTTGGTAGCAATTTCCATCATCCGACTCAAGGTCATGTCACCGGTTCGACCAAATTTCAAACTCAATTCTCTGTTCTTGACACCATCCTTGAAGGCGCAGACTGCCTGATGATCAGACACATTCTCCACAGTATGGTGCAAAGTGATCCACCTCTGAATATACTCGTTGAGAGTCTCATTGGTCTTCTGCACGCAGACTTGCAGCTCCGTCAATCCACCCGGTCGCTTGCAAGTTCCTTCAAACGTTCTGACGAACACTCGGGACAGATCTTCCCAAGTGTAAATGCTGCTAGGAGGTAACTGAGTCAACCACGCTCTGGCAGAACCTTCCAGCATGAGGGGCAAATGCTTCATGGCCACCTCGTCATTCCCACCACCAATCTGAACTGCCACTCGGTAGTCCTCAAGCCAAGTTTCAGGCTTAGACTCACCAGGAACTTGCTGACTCCTGTTGCCAACCTGAAATTGGGAGGAATCACTGCGGCTCTGATAGCTCTGCTGAAACATTCTGGACCAGAAACATGCACTCGACTGCTCGTAGGCGCATCTCTGTCGAGTCCACCTCGATGGGCTCTGTTCCGGTCGACCAAGCCTTGCACGATAATAGATCGCGCGTCGAAGCCTGGTTCTCTGGGGTCGACTGGAACTCTTCGCCCCGCACTGAGCTGACGTCTGTCATCTTGCTGCCGAGGAGCGTAAGACCCACCCCTCGGAGGGGAATTGGGCACTCGACACCTATCATCTCGGTCGCGTCGGTCTTCATATTGGTCTCGCCGATTCTCGCGCCCTTCACGCCGCGGAGGTGATCTGGGACTGTGAGCTGACTGAACCGTATTCGCAGCGACGGATCAACTGTGAATTCTGTTGCGCGACTGCGACACGGCTGAATTCTGATCTCCTGCTGCCCGGAGCAGATCCCTGATCTGCATCAAGCCTCTGCCAGCTTCCGACTGAGAGGGCTGGATGGACTCTGCTATACGGGTCGCAGCTGCTAAATTCTGGATTGGGGTTCGATATACCTGAGTTGGCGGGAAAAGTTGACGTCGACTGGCGTTGGGAACTCGTTGTCGCGCGCGCTCGTCGAGTGCTCGCTGAAGATTCTCCAAGCGAGCGCGTTCGGCCAAGTTGGCCAAACGTGCCTCCTCTAAGGCGCGAGCCTCGGGGGTTTCTCCTGCGATGGGAGTATGTAGGGCATCCACGTTCCTGCGGCGAAGTTCCTCTCTTTGCAGAGAGTCGAGTGGCTCGGGCTGGTACTCTTCGTGGTCTCGTGCGGGGTCGCCTCCGTCGCCTGCCCCACCATCACGGGCGAAGCCAGGGGGACTGCGGGGCCCGTCGACCATCAGGATTTCCGCCGCTGGATCACTGCTATCGCACTCAGATGTAGTCTCTACGGAGCCAGTCGACAGATCGAACAGGCCGTAAAGAGATTCGTCGGGCTCGATTGCCGCAACTTGGGTGGTGGCCGTCTGGCGAGCCACCGCGTGCCTCAGCCACTGCTGAAGCGTCGACCGGCCCGAGCGCTTGCGCTGGCGGGAGACCGGGAGGGTGGCCGATGGGGGAGTCGACCGATACGGGGTCGACGGTTGCCGCAGCAGAACGCCGCGGACACATGCGCGAAAATGCATCGCACCACGGACGGGGAGCGCATCGACGTCGAGAGGAGCCTCCTGGAGCCAGGCGGAGTCGTCGGCAACGAAGGTGAGAGCACCGAGACGGATCTCTCGACCCTCAACCAAAACTCCAGCAGCCACCATGATGAAAGTACTCGGAAGAATCGCAACTTCTCCACAAAATCGCTAAAACACCTGCCCCACGGTGGGCGCCAACTGTCGTGGATATAAGTCTAACAGTAGAGTGGGGGTAGGTATGGAGAGGCAAGGTCCTAGCTATGGAGAGGTTGTAAACACAAGAGATGTACGAGTTCACGCCCTTCTCGGAGGAAGTAAAAGCCCTACGTCTCGGAGCCCGGAGGCGGTCGAGTGGATTATGTGTATATGAATTACAGGGTGCCGAACCCTTCTACCTGTGGAGGGGGGTGGCTTATATAGAGTGCGCCAGGACCCCAGCCAGCCCAAGTAGGAGAGGGTTTAAGGTGCGTTAAGTCCGGGGCGTTACTGGTAACGCCCCACATAAAGTGTCTTTACTATCATAAAGCCTACTTAATTACAGACCATTGCAGTGCAGAGTGCCTCTTGACCCTCTGGTGGTCGAGTGAGTCTTCGTGGTCGAGTCCTTCAAGTCAGTCGAGTGAGTCCCTCGTAGGTCGACTGGAAGGTGATCTCTTCTAAGGATGTCCTCGGGCAGGGTGCTTAGATCAGGTCTGTGACCCTACCCTAGGTACATGACTCCATCAATGACCTCTCCAAACCCACTTTCATAATTATCACAATAGGATTCAACACCCTCCAAAATAGTGGGATCATTACTTCCTAAAGTTGACACTCTTCCAAACCCACTTTCATCAATATAACCTTCATAAATAGGAGGCATGCTATCACCAAAATAAATTTGCTCATCAAAACTTGGGGGACAAAAAATATCTTCTTCATCAAACATAGCATCCCCAAGCTTGTGGCTTTGCATATCATTAGCATCATGGATATTCAAAGAATTCATACTAACAACAATGCAATCATGCTCATCATCCAAAGATTTAGTGTCAAACATTATAATACATTCCTCTTCTAACACTTTGGCACAATTATCGGAATCCTTATTTTCACGAAAGACATTAAAAAGATGAAGCATATGAGGCGACCTTAATTCCATTTTTTGTAATTTTCTTTTATAGACTAAACTAGTGATAAAACAAAATAACTAAAAGATTTGTTTGCAAGATCTAAAGATATACCTTCAAGCGCTAACCTCCCCGGCAACGGCGCCAGAAGAGAGCTTGATGTCTACTACACAACCTTCTTCTTGTAGACGTTGTTGGGCCTCCAAGTGCAGAGGTTTGTAGGACAATAGCAAATTTCCCTCAAGTGGATGAGCTAAGGTTTATCAATCTGTGGGAGGCGTAGGATGAATATGGTCTCTCTCAAGCAACCCTACAACCAAATAACAAAGAGTCTCTTGTGTCCGCAACACACTCAATACAATGGTAAATTGTATAGGTGCACTAGTTTGGCGAAGAGATGGTGATACAAGTGCAATATGGATGGTAGATATAGGTTTTTGTAATATGAAAATATAAAAACAACAAGGTAGCAAGTGGTAAAAGTGAGCGTAAACGGTATTGCAATGCTTGGAAACAAGGCCTAGGGTTCATACTTTCACTAGTGCAAGTTCTCTCAACAATAATAACATAATTAGATCATATAACTGTCCCTCAAGATGAAACAAATAGTCACTCCAAAGTCACTAATAGGGAGAACAAACGAAGAGATTATTGTAGGGTACGAAACCACCTCAAAGTTATTCTTTCTGGTCGATCTATTCAAGAGTCCGTAGTAAAATAACATGGAGATATTATTTCCGTTCAATCTATCCTAGAGTTCATACTAGAATAACACCTTAAGACACAAATCAACCAAAACCCTAATGTCACCTAGATACTCCAATGTCACCTCGAGTATCCGTGGGTATGATTATACGATATGCATCACACAATCTCAGATTCATCTATTCAACCAACACAAAGAACTTCAAAGAGTGCCCCAAAGTTTCTACCGAAGAGTCAAGACGAAAACGTGTGCCAACCCATATGCATAAGTTTATGATGTCACGGAAGTCGCAAGTTGATCACCAAAACATACATCAAGTGGATCATGTGATATCCCATTATCACCACAGATAAGCACATGCAAGACATACATCAAGTGTTCTCAAATCCTTAAAGACTTAATCCGATAAAATAACTTCAAAGGGAAAACTCAATTCATCACAAGAGAGTAGAGGGGGAGAAACATCATAAGATCTAACTATAATAGCAAAGCTCGTGATACATCAAGATCGTGTCGAATCAAGAACACGAGAGAGAGAGAGAGAGAGATCAAACACATAGCTACTGGTACATACCCTCAGCCCCGAGGGTGAACTACTCCCTCCTCGTCATGGAGAGCGCCGGGATGATGAAGATGGCCACCGGAGAGGGATTCCCCCCTCCGGCAGGGTGCCGGAATGGGTCCGGAATGGGTCTAGATTGGTTTTCTCTGGCTACAGAGGCTTGCGGCGGTGGAACTCCCGATGTAGGTTTCTTTCTGGAAGTTTGGGTATATATAAGAGGTGTTGGAGTCGGGAACAAGTCAGGGGGGTCCCCGAGGCGGCCACAAGGTAGGGGCGCGTCCAGGGGTAGGGCGCGCCCCCACCCTCGTGGTGGCCTCGGGACTCTTCTGGCCCATCTCCGGTACTCCGTGGGCTTCTTCTGATCCAAAAATGATCTCCATGAAATTTTAGATCAATTGGACTCTGTTTGGTTTTTCTTTTCTGCGATACTCAAAAACAAGGAAAAAACAAAAACTGGCACTGGGCTCTAGGTTAATAGGTTAGTCCCAAAAATCATATAAAATATCATATAAATGCATATAAAACATCCAAGGTTGATAATATAATAGCATGGAACAATCAAAAATTATAGATACGTTGGAGACGTATCACCCGAGTCTATTTTCCATCATATAAGTTTCCGATCTACAATTCTTGTTTCCTATTTACTTTCTTTGCAATCTTTTACTTTCTGTTCCATAAACTAAAAATACCAAAAATATTACTTTACCGTTTGTCCATCTCTATTAGATCTCGCGTGCAAATAATTGTGAAGGGATTGGTAACCCCTTTATCGCATTGGGTGCAAGGTTGGTGTTTGTTTGTGCAGGTATTCGGTGGCTTGTTGCGTTTTCTCCTACTGGATTGATACCTTGGTTCACAAAACTGAGGGAAATAGTTACTCTACTTTGCTGTATCAACCTTTCCTCTTCAAGGGAAAAACCAACGCAAGCTCAAGAGGTGGCATGGCCATTAGGACGTTCTTGTTAGTCTGCCACCGACCCTCTTTGCCGTCTGCTAGCAGACGGCAATGCTTCTATGACGTCAGCTAGCAGACGGCAAAGAGCAGGCTGACGGCAAACACCTTCTTTGATGTCCGCTCTATCTTTGCTGTTAGCTCTCTGTAAGCTGATGGCAAAGACCTTCTTTGTCGTCAGCTAGCAGACGGCAACGAGCTGGCTAACGACAAAGATCCTGATTCTAGTAGTGCGTGGTCGTCTCGCCAACTATTGCTTCTACAACTATTGCTAACTCATAGCGATAAAGTAAAGCAATTACATGACGTATGCATTTCATACAATAAAGAGACAACCATAAGGCTCCTGTCGGTTGCCTCATAACTTACAAAACATGATCATCTCATAAAATAACGTATATCACATCATGTCTTGAGCATATCACATCACAACATACCCTGCAAAAACAAGTTAGACATCCTCTTCTTTGTTCTTGCAAGTTTTACATGGCTACTACGGGCTTCTAGCAAGAACTGTTCTTACCTATGCACAAAACCACAATGGTGTTTCGTCAAGTTTGCTGTTTTAACCTTCTTCAAGGCCCGGCCGCAGTCAAATTGATTCAACTAAAGTAGGAGAAACAGACACCTGGCAGCCACCTTTATGCAAAACTAGTTGCATGTCTGTCGGTGGAACCGGTCTCATGTACGTGGACATGTAAGGTTGGTTCGGGCCGCTTCATCTTACAATACCACCGAACCAAAATAAGACGTTGGTGGTAAGCAGTATGACTATCACCGACCACAACTCTTTGTGTTCTACTCGTGCATATCATCTACGCATAGACCTGGCTCTGATGCCACTGTTGGGAATCGTTGCATGGAAAAACAAAAAAATTCTACGCACACGCAATGATCTATCCATGGAGATGCATAGCAATGAGGGGGGAGAGTGTGTCTATGTACCCTCGTAGACCATAAGCAGAAGCGTCTCACAACGTGGTTGATGTAGTCAAACTTTCTTCGCGATCCACCGATCGAGTACCGAACGTACGACACCTCCAAGTTCTGCACACGTTCAGCTCGGTGACGTCCCTCGCCTTCATGATCCGGCAAGACGTCGAGGTAGTAGATGAGTTCTGTTAGCACGTCGGCGTGGTGACAGTGACGGTGAAGATATCTACGTAGGGCTTTGCCTAAGAACTATGAAAATATGACCGAGGAAGTAAATGGTGGAGGGGGGCGCCCCTCACGGCTAGGCAATTGTCTGGTGTGTGCTAGGGGCGCCCCCACATATATATAGGTGGGAGGGGGAGGGGACAGGCCAGGAGGTGCCACAAGTAGGATCGAATCCTACTTGGGCTCTTCCCCAGCCACGCCCCATGCCATATATATCGGAGGGGGAAGGAAAGAGGGGGGAGGGGGAAGGAAGGGGGAATCCTATTCCCTTTCTTTCCTATCCTTCTCCACCTTGGCCGGACCATATGGGGGGCGCACCAGCCCCTTGTGGCTGGTGTGTTTCCCCTCTTGGCCCATAAGGCCCATATCTTTTTGCCAGGGGTGCCTGGAACCCCTTCCGGTGACCCGATATGTACCCGGTACCCTCCGCAACACTTCCGGTGTCCGAATACCATCATCCTATATATCAATATTTACCTATCAACCATTTCAAGACTCCTCATCATGTACGTGATCTCATCTGGGACTCCTAACGACATTCAGTCACCAATTCACATAACTAATATAATAATATATCGCCATCGAACGTTAAGCGTGCGGACCCTACGGGTGCGAGAACTATGTAGACATGACCGAGACACCTCTCCGGTCAATAACCAATAGCGGAACCTGGATGCTCATGTTGGCTCCTAAATATTCTACGTAGATATTTATCGGTCGAACCGTTATGACAACATACATAATTCCCTTTGTCCATCGGTATGTCACTTGCCCGAGATTCGATCGTCAGTATCTTCATACCTAGTTCAATCTCATTATCGACAAGTCTATTTACTCAGTCCATAATACATCATCTTATGACTAACTCCTTAGTCGTTTGCTTGCAAGCTTATGACGTGTAGTACCGAGAGGGCCCAGAGATACCTCTCCGATACTCGGAGTGACAAATACTAATCTTGATCTATGCCAATTCAACAGACACGTTCGGAGATACCTATAGAGAATCTTTGTGATCACCTAGTTACATTGTGACATTTTATAGCACACAAGGCATTCCTCCGGTATCCGGGAGTTGCATAATCTTATAGTCAAAGGAATATGTATTTGACATGAAAAAGCAATAGAAATAAATTGAACAATCATTATGCTAAGCTAACGGATGGGTATTGCCATCACATCATTCTCCTAATGATGTGATCCCATTGTAAAATGACAACATGTCTCCATGGTTAGGAAACCTTAACCATCTTTGATCAACGAGCTAGTCTAGTAGAGGCTGACGTTGCTTGAAGCTATGTCGGTATTTCCCCAAAGAGGATGGGATGTTGCAGCACAACGGCGGTATGTATTTCCCTCAGATGTGAAACCAAGGTTATCGAACCGATAGGAGAACCATGCAACACAATGTAAACAGCACCTGCACACATATAACAACTTCTCGCAACCCGACGTGTTAAAGGGGTTGTTAATCCCTTCCTGGGTACGGCGCCTCAAGATAGGCAAATGTACATGAGGTAAATTTGTAGTAGATTGATAGATTGAACGCGAAATAAAATAAATAAGGATAAATTGCAGCAAGGTATTTTTGGGTTTTTGGTTTAATAGATCTATAAATAAATGCAAAGGAAAAGTATATCGCAAAGGCAAATATATGAGAAAGATACCCAGGGGCCGTAGGTTTCACTAGTGGCTTCTCTCGAGGAAAATAGCAAATGGTGGATGAACAAATTACTGTTGGGCAATTAATAGAACTTCAAATACTCATGACGATATCCAAGTAATGATCATTACATAGGCATCATGTCCAATGTTAGTAGACTGACTCTTGCCTGCATCTACTACTATTACTCCACACATCGACCACTATCCAGCATGAATTAAGTTCATGGAGAAACGGAATAATGCAATAAGAACAATAAAGTGATCATAAACTCAAAGTTCATTGGATCCCAACAAACACACTGCAAAAATGGGTTACATCATATGGATCTCCAAGAGACCATTGTATTGAGAATCAAGAGAGAGAGGAAGCCATCTAGCTACTAACTACAGACCCGAAGGTCTACAAAGAACTACTCACGCATCATCGGAGAGGCACCAATGGAGGTGGTGAACCCCATCCGGGATGGTGTCTAGATTGGATCTGGTGGTTCTGAACTCTACGGCGGCTGGATCAATATTTCGTCGACTCCCCTAGGGATTTGGGAATATTGGGGTATTTATAGAGCAAAGAGGCGGTCCGGGGGGCACCCGAGGTGGGCACAACCCACCAGGGCGCGCCTGGGCCTCCTAGCGTGCCTAGGTGGGTTGTGCTCTCCTCGAAGCACCCCAGGCGCAGCCAGGGCCCATTATGTTCCTTCTGGTCCATAAAAAATCTCCATCAAGTTTCGTGGCATTTGGACTCTGTTTGATATAGATTTTCTGCGATGTAAAAAACATGGAAAAAAAACAGCAACTGGCACTTGGCACTATGTCAATAGGTTAGTATCAAAAAAAGATATAAAATGACTATACAATGATTATAAAACACCATATGATGTAACTCTTTTGCGGTGTGTTCAGGGGCGGAGCCAGAATTTGACCATAGGGGGGCGAAGAAGACAATGAACCTATATAAAGTTTTTTTTCTGACAGTGACCATACAGACAGGAACACCAGATTATATGTATTTTGTAACTAGAAAAATGTATTAGTTTTTCGCATTAGTTTGTAGTGTAAATTTTAGTCATGCCAAAATATTCGATCGGTTGTTTGTATATGAACTAATTTCACATTTAAGCTCTCATGTATGTGAACAAGTATATTGATTTCTAATTGGACTGACATACAAACCCAGATGATAGAATTAGCGCATGCCTAATTTTGGGTACTACCTATTTTTGAGAACAAATCAAGAAATTGCAACCGTAATTAATGTCATCTAAAGCAAGAAGTTTCTAGACTTCTCGAGACATGTGCGGATTAGTTCATCACAGTATCAATCTGCGAAGGATTCAACAAGACTCACCGCAGCGCTGATCCGTTGTGTAGATGCCCTTGTCGAACTTCCCTTGGCGGCTACGCAGGCAGCGTGCGTGCGTTCGTCACCGCCGCCGAAGCGATCGATGAAGGATGCGATCAATGGAGGATGCCCTGGATCGATCGTGGTCTGGTGGGCTTTCCTACTAGTGTGGGATAACCAAAAAATAGAGATGGGCTTTAACTTGCAAAGTTCCGGGCTTCAAGCTTTGACGCACGGTTAGGGGGGGGGCAGTTAGTAAAAATCTATTTGACCAAGATTATAATCTCCTTACGTAGATCACGGCACTTAACGTACGACGTAGCTGTTGGGGGGGTGGCCCCCGCTCGTCCCCCCGTAGCTCCGCCCCTGGGTGTGTTTCTTGGGATCAATGAACTTTGAGTTTATGATCAGATCTTTCTTTTTATATCCATGAAAGTATTTGAGTTTCTTTGATATCTTTTATGCATGATTGCTTATAGCCTCGTACTTCTTCTCCGATATTTGGGTTTTGTTTGACCAACTTGATCTATTTATCTTGCAATGGGAAGAGGTGCTTTGTAGTGGGTTCGTTCTTACGGTGCTTGATCCCAGTAACAGAAGGGGAACCGACATGTATGCATCATTGCTACTGAGGTTAAAACAATGGGGTCTATCTCTACATAGATAGATCTTGTCTACATCATGTCATCATTCTTATTGCATTAATCCATTTCTCCATGAATTTAATACACTAGATGCATGCTGGATAGCGGTCGATGTGTGGAGTAATAGTAGTAGATGCAGGCAGGAGTTGGTCTACTAATCTTGGACGTGATGCCTATATAATGATCATTGCCTGGATATCGTCATGATTATTTTAAGTTCTATCAATTTCCCAACAGTAATTTGTTCACCCACCGTTTGCTATTTTTCTCGAGAGAAGCCACTAGTGAAACCTATGGCCCCCGGGTCTCTTTCTCATATATTTTCCTTTGCGATCTATTTTTCCTTTGCTTTTATTTTCAGATCTATTAAACCAAAAATACAAAAATACCTTGCTGCAATTTATTGTTATTTATTGTATTTGGCGTTCGATCTATCAATCTACTACAATTTTATCTCACGTCTGTTTGCCTATCTTGAGGCGCCGTACCCGGAAGGGATTGACAACCCCTTTAACACGTGCGGTTGCGAGGATTTGTTATCTGTGTGCAGGGGATGTTTATGTTGTGTTGCTTGGTTCTCCTATTGGTTCGACAACCTTGGTTTCATCACTGAGGGAAATACCTACCGCCGCTGTGCTGCATCATTCCTTCCTCTCTGGGGAAATACCGATGTAGCTTCAAGCGACATCACTTAGTAAGGTTATTTTGTCATTTTGGAGGAAAATAAGCTAAGTCTATGTCATTTTGGAGCAAAACCAAGGTTATCATGCCATTTTTTACCTAAGTATGCTAAGTATGTCATAAATGAACTAAAGAAGCTATGTATAGCTCATTTTGAACTAACCTAGGTAGTTATGCCATTTTTGAGCTAACTAAGCATATTTTGTCATTTTGGAGGGAAAAATGCTAAGTATAGGTCATTTTATAGCTATCCTAGGTAAAGTACGTCAGTTTGGAGCTAAGTAAGGTTATTATGTCATTTTCTTTTTTTTTTTTGAAACCTGTGACAGTGGGAGAGGCTCCCACTGTGAAATATATTACCTTTCAAACATTTACATTACATTGTACAAGGTGTTTACAAGGGGCAACCCTGACCACTTTGTGGCAAGGGGTGGCAAGACTAGCAAAAGCAGACTAGTCGGAAGGAAGGGAGTCTAATAAAAGGAAAATGAAGTCCTTCATATTTTCTTTGACCCTATATTGAAGAAGACCAAAGTCTGTTTTACATCTTAGTAGCCAAGAGTTGTAGGAGGGGTTGATTTGTCTGAATAATTTGTCATTCCTCTCCTTCCAAATACTCCAAGATGCCTGAAGGAATGCCTCCATGAAAATAGGTTTATTCCAGTTTTTCTTGGCCGTTTCCAACCAGGGTAGTCACTTTCTATGTTGTTCCGGATTCATCCCAAGTCTGGACCAGCACTGTTTACTAAATGGACAGTTGAGGATCATGTGATCAACATCTTCTTGGGCATGACCACAAAGGAGGCAGCTTAAATCGTCTCCAACATTATAATGCCTTCGCTTGAGCATATCTCTAGTATTGAGGCGATCGGAGAGGAGAAGCCAGCCAAATACTTTGATCTTGACTGTAACTTTGGATTTCCACAACCAATGGTACGTTTTGTGATCTTTGATATTTCTGAAGCAGAACTTATAGAACCTTCTAGTAGTGTATTCAGTTGTCCCCCAGATATAAGACCAAACATCTTTTATGTTGAGCCCATTGTCCAAGGTGACGTGGGCAACAAGGTGTTGAATATTTCTGACCTCATCATGCGCTTGCATGGATAAAGGAAGGTGGAACGCCTCATCGAGGGAGGTGATAGTGAGAAACTGTTGCACAGATATATCTTTATTTCGAGCAAAGGAGAAGGCCCTTGGGTGTGAGTCAGATAAGATATCTTCAAGCCATAGGTCCTTCCACATGAGTACTTTGTCGCCACGGAAAACCCCCACTTTGGATATGCCACGATAGATTGGAGTTAATTTAAGAACATCTCGCCACCAAAACGAACCACAAGGGTCGGAAGCATGTGGTATCTTGTCGGAGTAGTAAGTAGACCAAATGAGGTCAACCCAAGGTAAGTCATGATGGTTGTAAAATTTGTGCAAGTATTTGAGTAGGAGGGCGTTACTTTGGATCTTTAAGTTGATGATCGCAAGACCTCCACTATCTTTTGGGCGACAAATCCTATCCCAGGCAACCAAGGAGTTGCATTTCTCCCCTTGCTCAGTTTTCTTAGTCCAGAGGCATTTCCGACGGATCTTATCAAGTAGCTCCAAAATTTTGGGGGGAAACTTCAACGTGCATAAGGCGAAGATGATAAGTGAGGTGATGACTATGTTTACCAAAGATAGCTTTGCTCCGTACGACATCATCGCCAAAGTAGAAGTCATTCTTCGTTCAACAGAGCACACCACTGGCATTAGATCTTGAATGGAGGGTTTATTAGTGCCAAGGGGCAGACCAAGGTAGGTGAAAGGCATGCTTCCAATCTTACATTCAAAAATACCAGCTAGCTCACTTGTAAGATCATCATCACAGTTTATTGGTATAAGTGTTGATTTATGAAAGTTTATTTTGAGTCCAATGGAGATGGCAAAATCATTGAGGATCCCTTTCATAGCGCGTGCTTGGTTGGGGCATGCCGGCATGATAATTATTGTGTCGTCAGTGTATTGAATAACCGGGTAATCATGCTGACCCTGCCTATCAAAAGGCAGGTTGATCTTCCCCTGTCGGAACGCGTCATTAATGGCAGCTTGAAGCAGATCTATGGCGATGACAAAGAGAAGGGGGGACAGGGGGTCTCCTTGTCGGACACCACTTTTGCAAACAAACTGTTTGCCTGGGACACCATTAAGAAGTACCAAGGATTTCCCAGTGGAGAATATGTTTTTGATCCAAGACATCCATTTGTCGTTGAATCCCATATGTTTCATAATTTGAAGCATAGCCCCATGTTGTATTGTATCAAAGGCTTTAGCGAAATCAACCTTGAGAAGTACGATTTTTTGCTTGGAGGTTTGACACTGGTGGATATACTCAAAGGCCCAAGCGAGACAGTCTTGTATAGTTCTTCGCTTAATGAAACCATATTGATTGCGATGAACTATTTTTAGAATGATCTTTTGTAGACGGTTGGCAAGAAGCTTAGTTATCACTTTGAGACAACAATTTAAAAGAGTGATAGGCCGAAAGTCATTTACTATTTCAGGTGAAGAAACCTTAGGTATGAGAGTGATGAAGCCTTCATTGATGCTTTCCAAATTTAGATTCTCTTCATGGAACTGATCACACAACCTATAGAAGTCTTCCTTAATGATGTGCCAGCAAGATTTAATGAAATGTCCCGTGAAATCGTCCGGTCTAGGCGCTCTATCAGCTGGCATTTCTTTTATGACATCGTCAATTTCTTGCCTTGAAAAAGGTGCTGTGAGTTGATCCAAATCTTCTCTTCTTTTGATGATATTGGGAAGATCGAATTTCATTTGGTAATTACAATAGGTCCCAAGCCTTTCTTTGTATGTGCGATAAATTAGGGCCTCCTTTCTTGCATGGTCTTCCATAGTTGTACCATTATCAAGCCGAAGAGAAGTGATTGCATTTCTTCTATATCTCTCGGATGCAAGTGCTTTAAGGAATTTTGGGTCTTCATCCCCAAATTTAACCCAACGGATAGTACAGCGCTTCTTCCAATATTGTTTCTGGTAATTTAATAACCGAAGAATGTGCTTCTTCAGGATTTTCCTAAAATTGCTTTCTGGTATAGTTAATGATCTTTTGTTTTCTCTAGCATCAAGATCTGCCAAGGTGGAGTTAGAATTCTGTATGGCAGTGGTAAGCTTCGAAATATGTTTACTCCAGTGCTTGAGTTCGTATCTTAGCATTTTGAATTTTCAGCAGAGAATTGTGGCAGCATTAGTAGAGTTAACTGGTCTAGTCCAAACATTAGAGACCAATTCCATAAACCCAGGATGTTGCACCCAGAAAGATTCAAACCTGAACAAGTTACTTTTTGGTATAGATGTTTCAATGGTGATGACACAAGGAATGTGATCGGAAACAGGTTTTCCTAGGGGTTTAACCATGGTGTTTGGGTATGAAAGAGTCCAGTTATTAGAGGTGAGGAACCAATCAAGTTGTTCTAACAAGGGCTCATCCTGCATATTACTCCAAGTATATGCTCTGCCTTTTATTGGAAGTTCAATGAGGCTTTGAGATCTAATGAAATCATTGAACGTGATCATGTCATTAATGTTACCTCCTGGTTTATTATGATTTGTAGGGCTTCGAATATAATTTAAGTCACCAATGAGTAGCCAATCTTCAGTAGTGGGGATATTTAGATTTAAAAGCCAGTTTGTATAATCCACACGTAAATCGCCTTGACAAGGCCCATAGATATTCACAAGAGTCCATTCTTGGGCCGACTGAGTAGATTTGAATTTGATAACCAGTGAAAATTCTTCTGCAATAATAACTGTACCAGTAAAGATGGAGCTGTTCCATATGGTCACAATACCTCCAGAAGCCCCTCGAGAGGGTATGTAAGCAAATTTATCAAACCTTCTAGGACAACAAGATTTAAGGAACATATTATCAAAGGAGGGCTTTTTAGTTTCTTGCAAGCAAATCACAGCACAGCCACTAGATGAAATAGCGTTTGAAAGAGCCAAAAGCTTAGGATTGGAGTTTAGGCCCCGGACGTTCCAACAGAGGACGTTCCAATTTGAAAGTAGTACCATTACAAGATAAAAAGAAAAGCAGTAAAACTTAAGCATTAGAGGGACCACCCGCCTGCTCATCTAGGAGCATTTTTTAGTAAGCTCTTCAGGAGGGATTGCACGCTGGTGAGAGCCAATCGCCTGAATCTCCGAGATTGACAGTGGTGGTGGCACATCAGCATCCTGATCCTCAGATAGCTCAGTGATAACCACTGCAGATGCCACATTGGGGATGATCCTAGGTTTAACTTTTCATGTCTTGGCCTTGCTGTCAGTGATAAGAGGCACTTTAAATCCATCGTACTTGTTGGATCGGCTAAACCTAGTTTATTATGCCATTTTTTACCCAAGTGAGCTAATTATGTCATAAATGAACTAGCTAAGCTAAGCATAGATCATTATTGAGCTATCCTAGGTAGTTATGCCATTTTTCAGCTAACTAAGCATATCAAGTCATTTTGGAGGGAAAAATGCTATGTATAGCTCAATTTATAGCTATCCTAGGGAAAGTATGTCATTTTGGAGCTAATTAAGGTTATTATGTCATTTTCGAGGAAAATAAGCTAAGTATAAGTAATTTTGGAGCTAAGTAGGTCATTTCTTAAGCTAAGTATGCATTTGTTAAGCAAAACACTTGGGAAAACTTACCATCATCACGGAGGTGAAGGACCGATCGGGTTTGCGCCAGTGCCACACGGAGAAGGACCGGTCGGGGTCGGGGTTGCGCCAATGCGAGGCGGAGAAGGATCGGTCGATGCTTGTCGGGAGGCATGCTGCACCAAAGATCATTTGCAATGTCTTGTTAGCATGATGCAACTGAAATGTGAATACTAGTAACTAATGACCATTCAAATGAAACTCGCCGTGTCCGCTATACCAATCTGCGGTGTCGGTGGAGGGGTCTGACCGTTTTTCTCGCACACGGACTGCACATTTTGTTTTCACGAGTCAGTCATATTAGTTAATAATGAAACAAACATTACATGCGTGATTTGGCTAATATGAAGGAGAAACTTACCACGAGGAGCTCGTATAGGGCCCGGTGAGACGCGTCATTCCGGTTCCTCTCCGCCTCCAACAGACTAGTTGTCCTCTCCTCCAACTCCCTCTCCATCTACTTAGCCTGCATGTTTGCCTCCGCCAGAAGCTCCTGGGTCCTAGCCTCGATAGCGAGCTCCATTGGACATGGACGAGGCGGTATCTTAGGATCGGAGCTCGTCTGGCGCTTCTTGATCTCCCAGAGAGTTCTAGGACAATGTATGAGTCCATCCGCAATGGCTACCGAGCCATGGTACCTCTCGTCACCAGATAGCATCATGATCTCTGGATCAAAAGGACTCTGGCTTGGGTTGAAGTACTCCCCTTTCCTCGTCTTCCCAACGTCTCTGTACCTCACAAGCTTGTTGTGGGAGGAGATGTTGGTGAAGCTCTCTGGATGATCGAGTTCATCCTTAGAGAATGCCTCGGCCTTCTTGTACAGGGTAGTATGGGCCATGGCATAGAGGCCGTACAGCGGTGGCATGTCCTTCTTGTTCTGTTTCGCCTAAAAGAGAGGAACAAAATATTAGTTAAGGGCTCAAGCTAGCATGAAGAATGAAATTGCATGAATCGTTAAGGACTCAAACCACATACCCAGTGATCCCCGTACTCAAACATGTTTTAGCTCCCTTGATGGTGTGGCACACCTTGCATTTGGGCACGCTTATCCCTGGCCTTGTTGTGTACGGCTAGCCATTGGGGAGAGCACCACTCATCCACCAACACCTCCCAACAGTCCATCCTATTCGCACACCATCTCGGGAGCACCTAAGTTAGGCAAAGAGAAATTTTGAAATCAAGGAAACTAAGTACAAGGCCTTAAGAATAGGTAATTACCTTCATGTACTTCTCATTACTCAGATATTTGGCATGGCACTTCTTCTTGGCCCTCCTAATGTTAGTCGAGGCGTAGTAGTCTCTAACAGCCTCCACCCTAGCCTCATGTCGTAAGTTCTAAAGTAGGCGCTTGCACTCGGCTTCGAGAACCATAGCCGCGTCCACCGCGTGTTCCTCAAGACACCTGTAGAAGGTTTGCAATCGAACAAGACAACACTGATTAGTACAATCACTAGGTACTGTTGATTTTTAATTCTATAAAGGAGAAATTACCCAAAACCGCCGCATCACAATGTCCGCCACCGTCTCGCACAAGACACCATCGACCCTCTCCTCCGGTGGGGCCGGGGCAGTGATAGCGGCTTGAAGCTACGTCGGTTTTTCCACAAAGAGGAAGGGATGATGGAGCACATCGACGGTAGGTCTTACCTTAGTGATGAAACCAAGGTTATCGAACTAGTAGGAGGACCAAGCAACAACACGTGAATGACACCTGTGCACAAATAACAAATACTCGCAACCCGACGTGTAAAAGGGGTTGTCAATCCCTTTCGGGTAACGGTGCCTCAAATTGGCATATGGACGTGGATAAATTATAGTAGATTGATAGATCGAACGTCAAATAAAATAATAAGAATAAATTGCAGCAAGGTATTTTTGTATTTTTGGGTTTAATAGATCTGAAAATAAAAGCAAAGGAAAATAGATCGCAACGGCAAATAATATGAAGAAGAGACCCAGGGGCCGTAGGTTTCACTAGTGGCTTCTCTCGAGAGAAATAGAAAATGGTGGTAAACGAATTACTGTTGGGCAATTGATAGAACTTCAAATACTCATGACGATATCCAGGCAATGATCATTACATAGGCAGCACGTCCAAGATTAGTACACAGACTCCTGCTTGCATCTACTACTATTACTCCACACATTAACCGCTATCCAGCATGCATAGTGTATTAAGTTCATGGAAAAACAGAGTAATGCAATAAGAACGATGACATGATGTAGACAAGATCTATTTATGTAGAAATAGACCCCATAGTTTTATCCTTAGTAGCAACGATACATACGTGTCGGTTCCCCTTCTGTCACTGGGATCAAGCACCATAAGATCGAACTCACTACAAAGCAACTCTTCCCATTGCAAGATAAATAGATCAAGTTGGCCAAACAAAACCCAAATATCGGAGAAGAAATACGAGGCTATAAGCAATCATGCATATAAGATATCAAAGAAACTCAAATAATTTTCATGGATAAAAAGAGATAAATTTGATCATAAACTTAAAGTTCATCGGATCCCAAACACACCGCAAAAGAGTTACATCATATGGATCTCCAAGAGACCATTGTATTCAGAATCAAATGAGAGAGAGGAAGCAATCTAGCTACTAACTACAGACCCGATGGTCTACAAAGAATTACTCACGAATCATCAGAGGGGTACCAATGGAAGTGGTCAACCCCTCTGTGATGGTGTCTAAATTGGATCTGGTGGTTCTCGACTCTCCGGTGGCCGGAATTGATTTTCCTCGACTTCCCTAGGGTTTCTGGAATATTGGGGTATTTATAGAGTAAAGAGGCGGTCCGGGGGGCACCCGAGGTGGGCACAACCCACCAGGGCGCGCCTGGACCCCCAGGCGTGCCCTGGTGGGTTGTGCTCCCCTCGGAGCAGCCCCCAGGTGCTTCTTCGGCCCATTGGTTGTCTTCTGGCCCAAAAAATCCACAAAAAGTTTCGCTGCATTTGTACTCCGTTTGGTATTGATTATCTATGATGTAAAAAACATGCAAAAAACAGCAACTGGCACTTGGCACTATGTCAATAGGTTAGTACCAAAAATGATATAAAATGATTATAAAACATCCAAGATTGATAGTATAACAGCATGGAACAATCAAAATTATAGATACATTGGAGACATATCAGGCAGCCACATACAACTCCCAGCTCAGTGCTAGCTATGGAACCCGACCCTCACCGGGCAACGTGACCCACCTCGGGAAGTGGTGCCGGCAAAGCACACCAAGGACCTGGTTGGTCCTGTAGACACCATTGTCGTATTTCCAACCCCTGCAGTATGACAAGGCCAACACATTAGATATTAATTTGAAGAAACATGAAGGACAAAGGTTAAAAAAGAGTAAATGCACTAACTTCTCCCCGTTAGACTAAATCAACCACCTATGATCATGGGTCGCTGGCACGGCCTAGAGCTTCGTACCACCACGCTTGTAGACCTTCTTGCCCCCCTCAACCAGCTCACCCTCGCGATAGCTATCGTCAGAAAAGGTGTCCTCGCCACCATAGTCTGGGACCGGAGTCTCGTGGGACAAAGACTCTGGGACCCGAGTCTCGTGGGACGAAAACCCTAGGGCCCGAGTCTCGTGGGACGAAGGCTTGGCGACCCAAGGCTCATAGGCCCGAGGCTCATGGACCGGAGTCTGAGACGGGTCCACCTGAGATGGAGCACTTCGGTGGTCCGTAGAATCAGTAGGGGGTGGCGACGAGGAAGGTGCAGCAACCTTCCTACCTCTCCCGCCGCCACGTCCACCTCTAGCTGCACCCCTCTTCGTCTTCCCCCGACCTCTCCCGGCCAAAGAAGAAGCGCCCGCCGGTGTCTGCATGTTGTCTACCAGCGCTCTCCGAAGGTGCTCGGGGTGGAATAATAGCACCCCTCCCGGCACGCGCCGAGGAAGGAGGCTCGGAGCGCTCTTGACCTGCGCCCAACATCTGTCAACACCTGCAATGACAAAGAGTAAACGAAATTAAGACAACGTAAACATAATAAAATATTTAACTATGTATCATCATCATGACCCCTCGACCCTCGACCCCTCGACACCTCGATCCTCGACCCCTAGACCCTCGATTCCTTTTCCCCTCGAACCTCGACCACTCGACCCCTTTTCCCCTTGACCCCTCAATCCTCGAGCCCTAGACCCTCGACTCCTTTTTTGACCCCTTGACCACTCGACGACCCTCTTTTCCCTCGGCGACCCTCGACTATGTTGTGCTAAAAACTATGGTTGGTTTGCTTGTTTGGCATGGCTATCTAAGTGATTGTTATCTAGCTAGCAAGGTGTAGCATGAATGAACACCGATGAGATGAGATTACTAGTTAGCATGATTATGTGGTGGTGATGCACTCATTTTAGTTTGACACTTTTAAGGAAGCTTAGCTTTCTTGAATCATTTCATTCTTGTTATTGTGTTGTTGCTGCTGTTATTTTTTTCCTTTTGTAGATAAGAGAAGAGAGATGAATGCAATAATAGGTGTAGTGATTATTATTGGCTAGTTAGTGTCTACTGCTACTACAAGTGCTGCTGCTAGTTAAGATGGATGGCCATAATGTTGTATCTAGACTAGAAGGTTTCATCATCATAGGCAAAAGAAAAGAAGAAAAAAGAAAAAACCTAGAGTCCAACAAAACAAAACAAAACAAAACAAAACAGACATGATACTACTAGTTTCTTCCGAGGAACAAAATTATTGCAAAGGAGAAGAAGCTAGATATTGATGAAGCCAAGTTTGTTCCAAGTCAGAAGAAATGTTGTTGATTATCAACTCTTGTGATGGTGATATGCTAGAAATTACTAGCATCAATGCCGGATTCCTCGCAAGGTGGATGGGGATTTGTGATTTGACATGCTTCTTTAGGGTGTTTTGTTTAAAGAGATACAAATGCCTTTCTTGTTTTACATTTTTCTGTTTTAAGGTTGCTGATACGTCTCCAACGTATCTATAATTTTTGATTGCTCCATGCTATATTATCTACTGTTTTGGACTATATTGGGCTTTATTTTCCACTTTTATATTATTTTTGGGACTAACCTATTAACTGGAGGCCCAGCCCAGAATTGCTGTTTTTTTGCCTATTTCAGTGTTTCGAAGAAACGGAATATCAAACGGAGTCCAAACGAAATGAAACCTTCGGAATGTGATTTTCTCACTGAATATGACCCAGGAGACTTGGACCCTACGCCAAGGAAGCTTCGAGGTGGGCACGAGGTAGGGGGGCGCGCCCTATACCCCCAGGTGCGCCCCCACCCTCGTGGGCCCACCGAAGCTCCACAAACATACTTCTTCCTCCTATATATACCTACGTACCCCCAAACGAACAGGGACGGAACCAAAAACCTAATTCCACCACCGCAACTTTCTGTATCCATGAGATCCCATCTTGGGGCCTGTTCTGGAGCTCCGCCGGAGAGGGCCGTCATCACGGAGGGCTTCTACATCATCATAGCCTCTCCGATGAAGTGTGAGTAGTTTACCTCAGACCTTCGGGTCCATAGTTATTAGCTAGATGGCTTCTTCTCTTTTTTTGGATCTCAATACAAAGTTCTCCCCCTCTCTCGTGGGGATCTATTCGATGTAATCTTCTTCTTTTTGCGGTGTGTTTATTGAGACCGATGAATTGTGGGTTTATGATCAAGTCTATCTATGAATAATATTTGAATCTTCTATGAATTCTTTTACGTATGATTGGTTATCTTTGCAAGTCTCTTCGAATTATCCGTTTGGTTTGGCCAACTAGATTGGTAGTTCTTGCCATGGGAGAAGTGCTTAGCTTTGGGTTCGATCTTGCGGTGTCCTTTCCCAGTGAAAGAAGGGGCAGCAAGGCACGTACTGTATCGTTGCCATCGAGGATAACAAGATGGAGTTTATTTCATATTGCATGAATTTATCTCTCTACATCATGTCATCTTGCTTAAAGCATTACTCTGTTTTTAACTTAATACTCCAGATGCATGCTGGATAGCGGTCGATGAGTGGAGTAATAGTAGTAGATGCAGAATTGTTTCGGTCTACTTGTCACGGATGTCATGCCTATATACATGATCATGCCTAGATATTCTCATAACTATGCTCAATTCTGTCAATTGCTCAACAGTAATTTGTTCACCCACCGTAGAATACTTATGCTCTTGAGAGAAGCAACTAGTGAAACCTATGGCCCCCGGGTCTATTCTCATCATATCAATCTCCATCACTTTAATTTTGCTTTTCTTTTTACTTTGCCTTTTACTTTTCACTTTGCATCTTTATACCAAAAATACCAAAAATATTATATCTATCAGATCTCACTCTCGTAAGTGACCGTGAAGGGATTGACAACCCCTAATCACGTTGGTTGCGAGTAGCTATTGTTTTGTGCAGGTACGAGGGACTTGAGCGTGGCCTCCTACTGGATTGATACCTTGGTTCTCAAAAACTGAGGGAAATACTTACGCTACTCTGCTGCATCATCCTTTCCTCTTCGGGGAAATCCAACGCAAGATCAAGAGGTAGCAAGAAGAATTTCTGGCACCGTTGCCGGGGAGTCTGCGCAAAAAGTCAACATACCAAGTACCCATCACAATCCCTATCTCTCGCATTACATTAGTTGCCATTTGCCTCTCGTTTTCCTCTCCCCCACTTCACCCTTGCCATTTTATTCACCCTCTCTTTCCCAATCTCCTTCTCCTTCTCCTCCTCTCTTTTCCGTTTGCCTTTTTCTCACTTGCCTTTTTGTTTGCTCATGTGTTGGATTGCTTGTTTGTCGCGATGGCTCAAGATACTACCAAATTGTGCGACTTCACCAATACCAATAATAATGATTTCCTTAGCACTCCGATCGCTCCTCTTGCCAATATTGAATCTTGTGAAATCAATACTACTTTGTTGAATCTTGTTATGAAAGATCAATTCACCGGCCTTCCTAGTGAAGATGTCGCTACTCATCTGAATAGCTTCGTTGATTTATGTGATATGCAAAAGAAAAAAGATGTCGATAATGATGTCGTTAAATTGAAGCTATTTCCTTTTTCGCTTAGAGATTGTGCTAAATCTTGGTTTTCGTCTTTGCCTAAAAATAGTATTGATTCTTGGAACAAGTGCAAAGATGCTTTTATCTCTAAGTATTTTCCTCCCGCTAAGATCATCTTTAGCGCTCACGAGAATTGCTGCCATTTTTATTTGGAAAGTGCTATTTAGTTAATTATTTTTGCAGATGATTAATAGATAAATTCCTCAGGTCCATCAATTTATTTTAGAATTTTTGGGGTTCCATAAGTTTGCGTTAGTTACAGATTACTACAGACTGTTCTGTTTTTGACAGATTCTGTTTTTCGTGTGTTGTTTGCTTGTTTTGATGAATCTATGGCTAGTAAAATAGTTTATAATCCATAGAGAAGTTGGAATACAGTAGGTTTAACACCAATATAAATAAAGAATGAGTTCACTACAGTACCTTGAAGTGGTCTTTTGTTTTCTTTCTCTAACGGAGCTCACGAGATTTCTATTGAGTTTTGTGTTGTGAAGTTTTCAAGTTTTGGGTGAATTCTTTTGATGGATTATGGAACAAGGAGTGGCAAGATCCTAAGGTTGGGGATGCCCATGGAACCCCCAAGATAATCCAAGGACACCAAAAAGTCAAAGCTTGGGGATGCCCCGGAAGGCATCCCCTCTTTCGTCCACTTCCATCGGTAATTTACTTGGAGCTATATTTTTATTCACCAACATGATATGTGTTTTGCTTGGAGCGTCTTGTATTATTTGTGTCTTTGTGTTTTATTATGCCACAATCGTCCTTGCTGTACAGACCTTTTGAGAGAGCCATACATGAATTAAAATTTGATAGAATACTCTATGTGCTTCACTTATATCTTTTGAGTGTTATAATTTTGCTCTATGTGCTTCACTTATATCTTTTGAGCTATGTAGTTTTGCTCTATGTGCTTCACTTAGATCTTTTAGAGCACGGTGGTGAATTTGTTTTAAAGAAACTATTGATCTCTCATGCTTCACTTAAATTATTTTGAGAGTCTCTTAATAGCATGGTAATTTGCTTAATAATATTATGCTTGGTATTCAAGATTGGTGAAACTTTCTTTTGAGTGCATTGAATACTAAGAAAAGATTGAAGCATGATAATTGTTTTTAGATATGGAGGTGATAATAATAGAGTCACGCTAGTTGAGTAGTTGTGAATTTAAAGAATACTTGTGCTAAAGTTTGTGATTCCCGTAGCATGCACGTATGGTGAACCGTTATGTGATGAAGTCGGAGCATGATTTATTTATTGATTGTCTTCCTTATGAGTGGCGGTCGGGGACGAGCGATGGTCTTTTCCTACCAATCTATCCCCCTAGGAGCATGCGCGTAATACTTTGCTTTGATAACTTCTAGATTTTTGCAATAAGTATATGAGTTCTTTATGACTAATGTTGAGTCCACGGATTATATGCACTTTTTCCAATCCTTCCACCATTGCTAGCCTCTCTAATACCGCACACTTTTCGTCGGTATCATACACCTACCATATACCTTCCTCAAAACAGCCACCATACCTACCTATCATGGCATTTCCATAGCCATTCCGAGATATATTGCCATGCAACTTTCCACCGTTCCGTTTATTATGACACGCTCCATCATTGTCATATTGCTAGCATGATCATGTAGTTGACATCGTATTTGTGGCAAAGCCACCGTTCATAATTCTTACATACATGTCACTCTTGATTCATTGCATATCCCGGTACACCGCCGGAGGCATTCATATAGAGTCATATTTTGTTCTAAGTATCGAGTTGTAATTGTTGAGTTGTAAGAAAAATAAAAGTGTGATGATCATCATTTTTAGAGCATTGTCCCAAGTGAGGAAATAATGATGGAGACTATGATTCCCCCATAAGTCAGGATGAGACTCCAGAAAAAAAAAGGCCATAAAAAAAGAGAAAAGGCCCAAATAAAAAAATAAAAAAATGAGAGAAAAAGAGAGAAGGGACAATGTTACTATCCTTTTACCACACTTGTGCTTCAAAGTAGCACCATGATCTTCATGATAGAGAGTCTCTCGTTATGTCACTTTCATATACTAGAGGGAATTTTACATTATAGAACTTGGCTTGTATATTCCAATGATGGGCTTTCTCAAAATGCCCTAGGTCTTCGTGAGCAAGCAAGTTGGATGCACACCCACTTAGTTTCTTTTGATGAGCTTTCATATACTTATAGCTCTAGTGCATCCGTTGCATGGCAATCCCTACTCACTCACATTGATATCTATTAATGGGCATCTCCATAGCCCGTTGACACGCCTAGTTGATGTGAGACTATCTTCCCCTCTTTTTGTCTTCTCCACAACCACCATTCTATTCCACATATAGTGATATATCCATGGCTCGCGCTCATGTATTGCGTGAAGATTGAAAAAGTTTTGAAAAAGTTAGAGTATGAAACAATTGCTTGGCTTGTCATTGGGGTTGTGCATGATTTAAATACTTTGTGTGGTGAATATAGAGCATAGCCAGAATATATGATTTTGTAGGGATAACTTTCTTTGGCCATGTTATTTTGCGAAGACATAATTGCTTTGTTAGTATGCTTGAAGTATTATTATTTTTATGTCAATATAAACTTTTGTCTAGAATCTTTCGAATCTGAATATTCATATCACAATTAAGAAGATTTGCATTGAAATTATGCCAAGTAGCACTCCGCATCAAAAATTCTCTTTTTATCATTTACCTACTCGAGGACGAGCAGGAATTAAGCTTGGGGATGCCTGATACGTCTCCAATGTATCTATAATTTTTTATTGCTCCATGCTATATTACTACTGTTTTGGACTATATTGGGATTTATTTTCCACTTTTATATTATTTTTGGGACTAACCTATTAACCGGAGGCCCAGCCCAGAATTGATGTTTTTGCCTATTTCAGTGTTTCGAAGAAACGGAATATCAAACGGAGTCCAAACGGAATGAAACCTTCGGGAACGTGATTTTCTCACCGAATATGACCCAGGAGACTTGGACCCTACGCCAAGGAAGCTTCAAGGTGGGCACGAGGTAGGGGGCGCGCCCTATACCCCCAGGCGCGCCCCCCACCCTCGTGGGCCCACCGAAGCTCCACCGATGTACTTCTTCCTCTTATATATACCTACGTACCCCCAAACGAACAGGGACGGAGCCAAAAACCTAATTCCACCGCCGCAACTTTCTGTATCCATGAGATCCCATCTTGGGGCCTATTCCGGAGCTTCGCCGCAGAGGGCCGTCATCACGGAGGGCTTCTACATCATCATAGCCTCTCCGATGAAGTGTGAGTAGTTTACCTCAGACCTTCGGGTCCATAGTTATTAGCTAGATGGCTTCTTCTCTTTTTTTGGATCTCAATACAAAGTTCTCCCCCTCTCTCGTGGAGATCTATTCGATGTAATCTTCTTCTTTTTGCGGTGTGTTTGTTGAGACCGATGAATTGTGGGTTTATGATCAAGTCTATCTATGAATAATATTTGAATCTTCTCTGAATTCTTTTATGTATGATTGGTTATCTTTGCAAGTCTCTTTGAATTATCCGTTTGGTTTGGCCAACTAGATTGGTAGTTCTTGCCATGGGAGAAGTGCTTAGCTTTGGGTTCGATCTTGCGGTGTCCTTTCCCAGTGACAGAAAGGGCAGCAAGGCACGTATTGTATCGTTGCCATCGAGGATAACAAGATGGGGTTTATTTCATATTGCATGAATTTATCTCTCTACATCATGTCATCTTACTTAAAGCGTTACTCTGTTTTTAACTTAATACTCTAGATGCATGCTGGATAGCGGTCGATGAGTGGAGTAATAGTAGTAGATGCAGAATCGTTTCGGTCTACTTGTCACGGACATGATGCCTATATACATGATCATGCCTAGATATTCTCATAACTATGCTCAATTCTGTCAATTCCTCAACAGTAATTTGTTCACCCACCGTAGAATACTTATGCTCTTGAGAGAAGCCACTAGTGAAACCTATGGCCCCCGGGTCTATTCTCATCATATTAATCTCCATAACTTTAATTTTGCTTTGCTTTGCTTTTTACTTTGCCTTTTACTTTTCACTTTGCATCTTTATACCAAAAATATTATATCTATCAGATCTCACTCTTGTAAGTGACCGTGAAGGGATTGACAACCCCTAATCGCGTTGGTTGCGAGTAGCTATTGTTTTGTGCAGGTACGAGGGGCTTGAGCGTGGCCTCCTACTGGATTGATACCTTGGTTCTCAAAAACTAAGGGAAATACTTACGCTACTCTGCTGCATCATCCTTTCCTCTTTGGGGAAATACAACGCAAGCTCAAGAGGTAGCAGTTGCACATACCAGCATTCGATTCGGTGAAACATGGACTCGATCCCCAAGCCGTATGGTCCAAGACTTGGTGCACTCAGGTTAATGGAAGAATAAATATGTTTGATAACCCAGAAATATAGGGGATCGTCATACGTCTCCAACGTATCTATAATTTATGAAGTATTCATGCCATGTTTACAACAATTTTATATGGTTTTGGTATGATTTGCATGAAACTAACCCGGAGTGACGCTATTTTCAGCAGAACTACCATGGTGTTGTTTTTTGTGTAGAAATGAAAGTTCTCCAAATGAGCTGAAACTTTTTGATGATTTTTTTGGAACAAAAGAGACCCCCGGAGCTTCATGGGAGGGCCAAAAGATCCACGAGGAGGGCACAACCCAACAGGGCACGCCTGGTGGGCCTGGCTTGCCCCGGTGGGTTGTGCTCACCTCGAGGCCCATCTTAGCATGAAACCAACACAAAAAAATCCTATAAATAGAGAAACCATCAGAAGTTAACCTAGATTAGAAGTTCTGCCGCCGCAAGGCTCTACAGCCACTGAAAACCAATCTAGACCCTTTCCGGCACCCTACCGGAGGGGGGAATCATCTCCGGTGGCCATCTTCATTATCCCGTCGGCCACCACGATGAGGAGGGAGTAGTCCACCCTCGGGGCTGAGGGTTTGCACCAGTAGCTATGTGTTTAATCTCTCTCTCTCTCTCGTGTTCTTGAGATGGCATGATCTTGATGTATCGCGGGCTTGTTAATATAGTCGGATCATATGGTATTTTCCCCTCTCTATCTTGTGATGAATTGAGTTTTCCCTTTGCATTTTATCAGATTGAATACCTTTTTGGATTTGACAAAACTTTATGTATGTCTTGCATATGAATACTCGTGGTGACAATGGGGTATCATATTGATTCACTTGATATATGTTTTGGCACTCAACACGCGGATTCCTGAGGTGACATTGGGGTAATCTATGCATAGGGGTTGATGCATGTTCTTGTATTTGTTTCTCTGGTAGAAATTTTGGGGCACTCTTTGAGGTTCTTTGTGTTGGGTTGAGCATTATAAATCTTAATTTGCTTTGGTGTTATTTTAGTACAAACTCTAGATCGATCGGAAAGAATAACTTAGTGTTATTTTAGTACGAACTCTTGATAGATCGATCGGAAAGAATAACTTGGTGTTATTTTAGTACGAACTCTTGGATAGATCGATCGGAAAGAATAGCTACAAACAATTTCTTCATATGTTCTCCGCTAGATAGGAACTTTGGAGTGAATCTTCATCGCACTTTGAGGGATGGTTATATGATCCAATTATATTAGCATTGTTGAGAGATTGCACTAGACAAAATAGGGACCCTAGGCCTCATTTTCAAGCATTGCAATACCGTTTGTGCTCTGTCTTATCAATTGCTACCTTGCTATTTTTTATTGTTCCTATTACAAAAATCAATATCTATGTCATTACTACACTTGTATCATCATCTCTTCACCGAACTAGTGCACCTATATAGTTTACCATTGTATTTGGTGTGTTGGGGACACAAGAGACTTTTTATTATTTGATTGCAGGGTTGTTTGAGACAGACTATCTTCATCCTACGCCTCCCACAGATTGATTAACCTTAGGTCATCCACTTGAGGGAAATTTGCTACTGTCCTACAAAACTCTGCGCTTGGAGGCCCAAGACGAGTCTACAAGAACAAGTTGTGTAGTAGACATCAGATCGCAACAATTTTCGAGGGTAGAATATTCAACCCAAATTTATAGATTCGACACAAGGGGATCCAAAGAATATTTGAAGGTATTAGCAGCTGAGTTGTCAATTCAACCACGCCTAGAGATTAATTATCTGCAGCAACGTGATCGGTAGCAAAGTAGTATGATAGTTTTGATAATAGTAGCAGCACCAATGGTAACTGTAACAGCGATAGCAGTAATTTTGTAGCAACTGTAACAGTGATGATAGTAGTAGTAACTTAGCAAGAACAATATAGGATAAATTCGTAGGCATTGGATTGGTGACTTGTTGGATGATATTCATCATGAGACAGTTATAACCTAGGGCGATACGGCACTAGCTCTAGTTCATCAATATAATTTAGGCATGTATTTCGTAAATAGTCATACGTGCTTATGGAAAGAACTTGCATGACATCTTTTGGCCTACCCTCCCATGGCAGCGGGGTCCTATTGGAAACTAAGGGATATTAAGGCCTCCTTTTAATAGAGAACCGGAACAAAGCATTAACACATAGTGAATACATGAACTCCTCAAACTACAGTCATCACCGGGAGTGGTCCCGACTATTGTCACTCCGGGGTTGCCAGATCATAACACGTAGTAGGTGACTATAACTTGCAAGATCAGATCTAGAACATGGATATAATAGTGATTGCATAAACGGTTCAGGTCTGAAATCATGGCATCCGGGCGCAAAGTGACAAGCATTAAGCATGGCAAAGTCATAGCAACATCAATCTTAGAAGATGGTGGATAATAGGGATCAGGCCCTAACAAAAGTAACTCGATTACATGATGAATCTCATCCAACTCCTCACCGACCAGCGAGCCTACGAAGGAATTACTCACTCCCGGCGGGGAGCATCATGAAATTGGCGATGGAGAAGGGTTGGTGATAACGAAGAACGAAGATCCCCCTCTCCGGAGCCCCAAACAGACTCCAGATCTGGCCTCCCGATGAAGACATGAGGTAACGGTGGCTCTGTCTCGTGGATCGCGATAATTCTTTCTCCTTGTTTTTTTTTGGAAAAATAGGATTTTATAGCATCGGTTTTAGGGTCTGCGGGGGCCACCAGGTGGGGACAACCCACCTGGGCGCGCTAGGAGAGGGGGCGCGCCCTGGTGGGTTGTGCCCACCCAGGTGCCCCTCTCCGGTGGATCTTGGCTCCAGAAATTCTTATTTATTGTATAAAAAATCCTCGCAAAGTTTCGTTCCATTCCGAGAAATTTTATTTCTGCACAAAAACAACACCATGGTAGTTCTGCTGAAAACAGCGTCAGTCTGGGGTTAGTTTCATTCAAATCATGCAAATTAGAGTCCAAAACAAGAGGAAAAGCGTTAGGAAAAGTAGATACGTTGGAGACGTATCAACTCCCCCAAGCTTAAACCTTTGCTTGACCTCAAGAAATTCAGTTGATAAACTGAAAGTGAAAAAGAAAAACTTTTACGAACTCTTTTGCTCTTGTTTGCATAAATAAGCTGAAACATCACCCAGGTTTTCAGCCAATATTATAACTAACTATGCCGACAATAACTCTTAAAGATTATATTAACTCATATCAATGACATAATCAGCTAGCGAGCAATAATAAGATATCTCAAACAGCAACACGTTGTCAAAACAAGCATGATATAATTTGACAATAGTGGTATCTCACCAGCCCTTTCTGAGACCGCAAAACATAAATGCAGAGCACCTCCAAAGTCCAAGAAGCGACTAAACATTGTAATTCATGGTAGAAAATATCCAGTCATGATGCACCCAACATTAGCTACACACAATGCATAAGTCATGACATCAGTGCTCTCAGGTTCTAGCGCTTGTTTTAGAAGGTGAGGACACAATATAAAAGTAAATAGATAGTCCCTTCACAGAGGGAAGCAGTGATTTGTAGAGGTCCAGAGCTCAAGTTTTTAAAACAGAGGTAAATGATATTTTGAGACATGCACCCTTCTCATTTACTTCACAACTATCAGTTATCAATATCTTCCATGCTAAGAACGTTAGTGGCGGTTCCCAAGCAATAAAAGTAAAGGTTTTCACTCCATTGGGAGTTTTTGTTTGATTATTTGTAAGCTTTTTCTGTTTGTAGTTTGGGACTGGGCATCCCTATTACCGCCCTTTTCTCGTGCGATGGCGAGTGAATAAAAACTCTGCATGAGAATAACCCGCTTAACAGGAAGATACCGACCACCTCATGTCATTCCATGAATGATCCACACACACAAAAATGATATTTATTAGAAGTTTTTAGAGGTGGCACATGCAAATTTACTTAGGATGGCAGGGTAATACCGCATATAGGTAGGTATGGTGGACTCATCTGGAATAACTTTGGGTTTAAGGTTTTTGATGTACAAGCATAATTCCCACTTAGTACAGGTGAAGGCTAGCAACTATATTGAGAAGCGGACAGCTAGAGAGCAACAACGATCATGAACATGCATTATGCATAAGTAACATTGGACACTAGCATGATTAGGATATGAACACCATGAACATAAATATCATAGAGGCTATGTTGGTTTTGATTCAACTACATGCATGAACATGTGTGAAGGCAAGCCACTCGAACATTCAGAGGAGGATACCATATCATCATACTATATCACAATCATTTTAACGCAATGTTGATATCCAAGATAAATCATTATCCACTCCCAACTACTTATGCATGCCATGAGAAACTATAATCTCTAATTGTCATTGCAAACATGTTTAATCATAATGGGTTGAATCATGGATACTAGGTTAAACATATTTACACAAAAAGAACAAGTCGAGTTCATACAAGTATCTCTCTGCCACGACCAGTTCATCGAATATCGTCATTATTGCCTTTCACTTGCACGACCGAACGATATGAAAATAATAATAGTGCAAGAGTGTCATGGAATAAGCTGGAATCTGCAAACATTTTATTCAACGGGAGAATACAAGATAAAATGGGCTCTTTATTAGTTCAATAGTAATTCATATGAGAGCCACTCAACATTTTCGTCATGGTCTTCTCCTCGATACAACTCGAACAAAAAAGAAAATAATTTCGGAGAAACACACTGAAATATTTTTGGAATTTTTGGTTTTCTTGAATAAGCAAATAAAAGGGAAAAGCAAAAATGAGAAAAACTATTTACACGGGAAAGCTCCCAACAAGCAAAAGAAGAACAAGGAAATCTTTTTGGGTTTTCTTTTTAATATTACGGCTAAGCATGCATAGAAAGTAAACTAACTACAACTAATTTTTTGGTTTTTCTATAGTTTTTCAAACACACAAGAAGAAAGCAAGAAAAATAAAATCTAAACATGGATGATACAATGAAAAAGTGTGAACACCGACATATGGAATAAGTGGACATTAATGTAATGTCGGTGAGAAACATGTACTCCCCCAAGCTTAGGATTTTGGCCTAACTTGGTAGTCGATCAGAAGCCTAGGTGGTAGTTGGGGTACTGAGGAGTGGGTATCAACTGCTCCCACTGCTGAGGCTCTTCCTCCTCCTCTGCAGCAGCCTGATCGTTCCGGCAAGCGATGATGTCCGCAGGCATAATCCTATATCCGCCCCTGGCAATAGGATCAAACAAAGCAGGAGCAGGCAGTGAATAACATCACGAGTTTCATTGCTAAAAACCAAGTTATAAGGAATAGGGATGTCAGGGTAATCTTGTGCAATAAAATGGTGGTGTTCCATGGCTGCGCGGTCTAGGTAAACCTTGGTCAGATGGTAATCATGATGGTGTATCTCAACATTAAAGAGAGCTGCCAGACGAGTAGCAAAAATCCCACCATGTATTTTACCCTTGGACTTATTACTGTGAAGGCGACGAGCCACAATAGCTCCCAGGCTATAAGTGTTGTCTCCCTCTAGTGCACGAGGTAAACCAGCAAGGTCGGGTGAACTGAGTGCACCCACCTTCTCTCTAGCAAGAAAGCATTATGCAATGAAAAGAGCAAAGTAATGAACAGCAGGAAAATGCAAGCCAACGGCAGTGATAGCTGACACTGCTCTCTCATCTCCCACTGTCAAAGTACGATAAAAGGCCTCAAACTCTGCTGGCCTAAGCTCAACTAAACTCCCATCAGAAGGGATCATGCATATGTTACAAAATTCAGTGAGTGGTATCTGATGGGTTTCAGCATATAAATCAAACTGTACTTCAAGAGGATTATTCCTAGAAAGCAAACTAAAACTTTGAACAAAGATGTTTGTGAGGATTTGATGCTGTTCACACTCATCTACGATGAAGTCGGTGAGGCCGGCATTAGTAGCATATTGTGTGAACTCCTGAAGGATTCCAGCCTCTTCCATGAACGGGGTGTGCGGCCATTCGCACAGTCGTACCTCCGCCAACCTCCGAGGATGGAGATAACTGTCAAATGACTCCCCAATAACACCCTTGGAGTTCTTCGTGGAACCAAACTTCCTAAAGATATTCATAGTTTTCCTATTAACAAAAATTTTGAAATTTATTAGCCCACAAAAAATTTCTCAACAAAACTTCACAAAAATGATACCAACCACTCGTAGGGATACATAGAGGCCATAGTAAGCATTCAAACTACTTAGAACTAAAAATTCAACATACAAGCTCATCTACACCAACACCAAGAGTAGCTAATTATTCAAAATATAAACCACTAAAACAAAAACTAATTAGACAAATGGTGGAGTCACATACCAAGCACCAATCCCCCGAAACAGTTTCGGAAACGGAGCTTCGAGCAAAGAGATTGAAATCCGCGGGTTTGAGATCAAGAACACGGGAAAGAGGGCAATGGAGAATTTTTTCTGTAGGTAAGTGATGATGTCGTGTAAAGAGATAAGTGAGGGGGCCCACATGGGGTCCACAACCCACCAGGGCGCGCCTAGGGGTCCTGGTGCACCTCCCTCTGATGTTATTTGCACCAAAAATTCAGAAATATTAAGAAAAAATAGTATTAAATTTTCATGGCATTCTGAGAACTTTCATTTTGGGGTCATTTTTTTCCACGGGAAAATTAGAAAACCGGCAAAACATGGCATTTTATTTTATTTAACTAATAAAAAGAGAAAACAAAACGTATGGACAGAAGGTAGTGCTTAGTAAATTCATCAACTTCATACCGCTAAAAAATGATCCATTAATAAGGTTGATCAAGTCTTATTAACAACCACTTTCGATTAGCATGAAACCGAAGAACTTTCGTAAATCACTAAGTTACCTCAATGGGGATATGAATGTCCCCAACAATAAGCATCTCATATTTCTTTTTGACAGTAGGTAGAGGTATTTGAAAACTTCTAATAGTGATTGTCAGAGATTTTTCAATAACATTAATACCATTCACTTGGAATTGTTTCTTCGAAAAGTGCACCGTATGCTCATTACCATTGATATGAAAAGTGACTTTGCTTTTATTGCAATCAATAACAACCCCTGCGGTATTCAAGAAGGGTCTACCAAGGATAATCGACATGTTGTCATCCTCGGGCATCTCAAGTATAACAAAGTCAGTCAAAATAGTAACATTAGCAACAACAATGGGCACATCCTCACAAATACCGATAGGTATGGCAGTTGATTTATCAGCCATTTGCAAAGATATTTCAGTAGGTGTGAATTTATTCAAATCAAGTCTTTTATTTAAAGAGAAAGGCATAACACTAACACCAGCTCCTAAATCACACAAAGCAGTTTTCACATAATTCTTTTTGATGGAGCAAGGTATAGTTGGTATTCGCGGATCTCCAAGTTTGTTAGGTACTCCATCTTTAAAAGTATAGTTAGAAGGCATAGTGGAGATTTCATCTTCCGGTATTTTTCTTTTATTAGTGATGATGTCTTTCATATACTTTGCATAAGGAGGCATTTTCAAGATATCAGTCAAGCGAGTACGCAAAAAGATTGGCCTCAACATTTCATCAAAGCGTTCAAATTCTTCACCATCCTTCTTTTTAGTTGACTTAGGTGGAAAAGGCATTGGTTTTTGAACCCATGGTTCTCTTTCTTTATCGTGTTCTCTAGCAACAAAGTCTCTTTTGTCATACTTTTATTTGTAGGTTTTGGGTTATCAAGATCAATAGGTGGCTCTATCTCAACATCATTGTCTGGTTCTTTATTATTTGGTTGAGTATTTTCATGAACATCAGCATTATCTTTTTCATTATCACTAGGTGAGTGTTCATTACCAGACTGAGTTTTAGCAGCAGAGATAGAAGTTTCATTATCATTGTTAGGAGGTTTCTCTATTTCAGGTTCACTAGGATCATGTGAGGTCCTATCATTTTTCTTTTCCTTTTTCTTTTTAGAAGGACTAGGTGTAGTGATATTGTTCCTTTGTGAATCCCGTTCTATTCTTTTTGGGTGTCCCTCGGGATAAAGTGGTTCCTGAGTCATTTTACCTCCTCTAGTTGCAACTCTAACAGCAAAGTCATGTATATTATTATTCATTTCATCAAGCAACTCTCTTTGAGATTTAGCAACTTGTTCTAACTGAGTTTGAACCATAGAAGCATGCTTTCCAACACCTCTAACATCATTTGAGATTCTAAATAACAAGTCACTCAAGCGAGTAATCATGTCAGAATTGTATTTCAATTGTTTCATAACATTTGCATTGAAGTGATCTTGTTTTCTAATATAGTTTTCAAACTCATAAAGGCATTGGCTAGGGTGCATATTGTGAGGATTGTCATTATCATTGAACTTCATAAGAGAATTTACCTCTACCACCTTAGGCAGTGGTGGTGTATTAAGTCCGTGTATTTCTTCAATAGGAGGTAAAATTTTAATATCTCCGGCTTTAATACCTTTTTCCTTCATAGATTTCTTTTCCTCTTACATATCTTCAGGACTCAGATATAATATACCCCTCTTCTTCTGAGTGGGTTTAGACGGTGGTTCAGGAAGAGTCCAATTATCATAATTTTTTAATTTATTATTCAATAATTTTTCAGCTTGTCCAATAGTTTGTTCCCTGGAAACACGACCATCACAACTATCTAGGAAGTCCCTAGAAGCATCAGTTTGTCCATTATAGAAGATATCAAGTATTTCATCTTTCTTAAGAGGATGATCAGGCAAAGCATTAAGTAATTGGCAAAGCCTCCCCCAAGCTTGTGGGAGACTCCCTTCTTAAATTTGAACAAAGTTATATATTTCTGGCAAGGTAGCTTGTTTCTTATGGGCAGCGAAATATTTTCAGAGAACTAATAGATCATATCCTGGGGATTACGCACACAACGAGGAGCAAGAGTATTGTACCAAGCTTTAGCATTGATACGTCTCCAACGTATCCATAATTTTTGATTGTTCCATGTTGTTATATTATCAATCTTGGATGTTTTATAATCATTTTATATCATTTTTTGGTACTAACCTATTGACATAGTGCCAAGTACCAGTTGCTATTTTTTGCATGTTTTTTACATCGCAGAAAAACAATACCAAACGGAGTCCAAATGCCATGAAACTGAGATTTTTTATGGACCAAAAGACACCTAATGGGCCCTGGCTGCGCCTCGGGGGTGCTCTGAGGAGAGCACAACCCACCAGGGCACGCCAGGAGGCCCAAGCGCGCCCTTGTGGGTTGTGCCCACCTCGGGTGCCCCCAGACCACCTCTTTGCTCTATAAATACCCCAATATTCCAGATACCCTAGGGGAGTCGATGAAAATCAATTCCAGCCGCCACAGAGTCTAGAACCACTAGATCCAATCTAGACACCATCATGGATGGGGTTCACCGCCTCCATTGGTGCCTCTCTGATGATGCATGAGTAGTTTTTTGTAGACCTTTGGGTCCGTAGTTAGTAGCTAGATCGCTTCCTCACTCTCTTTGATTCTCAATACAATGGTCTGTTGGAGATCCATATGATGTAACTCCTTTGCGCTGTGTTTATTGGGATCGGATGAACTTCGAGTTCATGATCAGATCTATCTTTTTATATCCATGAAACTATTTGAGTTGCTTTGATCTCTTTTATGCATGATTGCTTATAGCCTCGTATTTCTTCTCCGATATTTGGGTTTTGTTTGACCAACTTGATCTATTTATCTTGCAATGGGAAGAGGTCCTTTGTAGTGGGTTCGTTCTTACGGTGCTTGATCCCAGTAACAGAAGGGGAACCGACATGTATGCATCGTTGCTACTAAGGATAAATCAATGGGGTCTATCTCTACATAGATAGATCTTGTCTACATCATGTCACCATTCTCATTGCATTACTCCGTTTCTCCATGAACTTAATACAGTAGATGCATGTTGGATAGCGGTCGATGTGTGGAGTAATAGTAGTATTTGCAGGCAGGAGTTGGTCTAGTAATCTTGGACGTGATGCCTATGTAATGATCATTGCCTGGATATCATCATGAGTATTTGAAGTTCTATCAATTGCCCAACAGTAATTTGTTTACCCATCGTTTGGTATTTTTCTCAAGAGAAGCCACTAGTGAAACCCACGGCCCCCGGGTGTCTTTCTCATATTTGCCTTTGCGACCTATTTTATTTGCCTTTTATTTTCACATCTATTTAATCCAAAAAATACAAAAATACCTTGCTGCAATTTATTTTATTTGGCGTTTAATCTATCAATAGTTACAACTCTCTCACGTCCGTTTGCCCATCTTGGGGCGCCGCTACCCGAAAGGGATTGACAACCCCTTTTACACGTCGGGTTGTGATACTTCTCCAACGTCTCTACTTTTCCTAACGCTTTTCCTCTTGTTTTGGACTCTAATTTGCATGATTTGAATGAAACTAACCCCGGACAGACACTGTTTTCAGCCGAACTACCATGGTGTTGTTTTTGTGTTAGAAATAAAAGTTCTCGGAATGGAACGAAACTTTGCGAGGAGTGTTATACAATAAACAAGAATTTCTGGAGCCAAGACCTACCGGAGAGGGGCACCTGGGTGGGCACAACCTACCAGGGCGTGCCTGCTCTCATGGCGCGCCCAGGTGGGTTGTCGCCACCTTGTGGCCCCACAGACCCTGAAACTGACTCTATAAAATCCTATTTTTCCAGAAAAAAATCAGGGAGAAAGAATTATCATGATCCACGAGACGGAGCCGCCGTCACCTCCTGTTCTTCATCGGGAGGCCATATATGGAGTCTGTTTGGGGCTCTGGAGAGGGGGATCTTCGTTCTTCGTCATCACCAACCCTTCTCCATTGCCAATTCCATGATGCTCCAACCAGGAGTGAGTAATTCCTTCGTAGGGTTGCTGGTCACTTAGGAGTTGGATGATATTCATCATGCAATCGAGTTAGTTTTGTTAGGGCATGATCCCTAGTATCCACTATGTTCTAAGATTGATGTTGCTATGACTTTGCCATGCTTAATGCTTGTCACTTTGGGCCCGGGTGCCATGGTTTCAGATCTGAACCGTTTATGTTATCACCATTATATCCATGTACTAGATCCAATCTTGCAAGTTATAGTCACCTACTACGTGTTATGATCCGGCAACCCCGGAGTGACAATAGTCGGGACCACTCCCGGTGATGACCGTAGTTTGAGGAGTGTAACACCCACGATGTGGCTATATCTCTCACGTGTCGAGGCACGACTTAGAGGCATAAGCGCATGGTGGTTTTGTCGCAAAAGGGGTAATCTTCACACAATCCCATGTACTGAATAAGAAAGCGATAAACAGTTGGCTTACAATCGCCACTTCACACAAATAATAAGTTAAACATACATCATCCAGAGTACAATCAAGGTCCGCCTACAGAACAAAAATAAAAGAAGACAACCCCAAAAGCTACATCCCCGATCGTCCCAACTGGGCTCCACTACTGATCAACCGGAAAAGACATAAAACAATGATCAATATCTTCATCGAGCTCCCACATGAGCTCGCTTGCGTCACCTACACTGGTATCATCGGCACTTGCAACCGTTTGGAAGTATCTATGAGTCACGAGGACTCAGCAATCTCACACCCGCGAGATCAAGACTATTTAAGCTTATGGGTAGGAGAAGGTAGTGAGGTGGAGCTGCAGCAAGCACTAAGCATATATGGTGGCTAACATACGCAAATAAGAGCGAGAAGAGAAGGAACGCAACGGTCGAGAAGTTAGAAGTGATCAAGAAGTGATCCTGAAACTACTTACGTTCAAGCATAACATAAGACCGTGTTCACTTCCCGGACTCCGCCGAAAAGAGACCATCACGGCTACACACGCAGTTGATGCATTTTAATTAAGTTAAGTGTCAAGTTCTCTACAACCAGAAATTAACAAATTCCCATCTGGCACATAACCGTGGGCACGACTCTCGAAAGTTTATACCCTGCTGGGGTGTCCCAACTTAGCCCATCACAAGCTCTCACGGCCAACGAAGGATATTCCTTCTCTCAGGAAGACCCGGTCAGTCTCGGAATCCCAGTTACAAGGAATTTCGACAATGGTAAAACAAGACCAGCAAAGCCGCCCGATGTGTCAACAATCGCGATAGGAGTCGCACGTATCTCGTTCTCAGGACACACCGAATAGCTCAAGTTACGAGTAAAACCAGCCCTCAAGTTGCCTCAAGGTGGCCTCGCAGGCTGCCCGGTTCGGACCAACACTTAGAGAAGCACTGGCCCGGGGGGTTAAAATAAAGATGACCCTTGGGAGCGCGACTCTCAAGGGAAAAGTATAGGTGGTGGTGAGGCAAATGGCAAAACCAAGGTTGGGCCTTGCTGCAGCAGTTTTATTCAAAGCGAACTGTCAAGGGGGTTCTCATAACACCCAACCGCGTAAGGAACGCAAAATCAAGGAACATAACACTGGTATGACGGAAACTAGGGCGGCAAGAGTGAAACAGAACACCAGGTATAAGCCCGAGCCTTCCACCCTTTACCAAGTATATAAATGCATTAATTAAATAAGAGATATTGTGATATCCCAACATATCCATGTTCCAACATGGAACAAACTTCAGCTTCACCTACAACTAACAACGCTATAAGAGGGGCTGAGCAAAAGCGGTAACTTAGCCAAACAACGGTTTGCTAGGAAGGAGGGTTAGAGGCTTGAGATGGCAATATGGGAGGCATGATATAACAAGTGGTAGGTAGCGCGACATAACCATAGAGTGAACAAATAGCAAGCAAAGATAGAAGTGATTTCGAGGGTAAGGTCATCTTGCCTGAGATCCCGCGGGGAAGAAGAACGAGTCCATGAAGAAGACAAACGGACGAAGTTGAACGAATCCTCACAACTCCGGAACGAAACCGAAGCTAACGAGAGAAGCAACCCGAAAAAAAGTAAGCAACATAGTAAACAACCAAGCATAAACATGGCATGATGCGCACACAAGTATGATGCATGTCCAGTTTAAAGAGTCATGGCATGTCAAAGTGCAACAAATAATACTACAAATTAAGTGGAGCTCAATATGCAGAGAGTTGCATATTGACGGAACACCACATTCAATTATTTAGTTCACTCCCAGTTAGATACTCAACAAAATTAAATGTTCTTAACATGGCAAGAGGTGAAACATGAGTAAAATACACAGCTAGGCATTTTAAATGAGACCGGAAACATCAAACAACAATTCCGGTAAATCCTCATGTGCATTAGCAATTTAATGCAAAAACAATTTTAAACACTTTAAATGTTATTATCATGATGCGAATGACATGTGCAAGTTTTATGCAATTTTTGTTAAAAGTTGATATGAGCATATTATGAAGCATTTGTCATCATGGCGGAAACAAAAGGGGTGCCACGGCGACGATAACGAAAACGGTGCCACAGCAACGTTCCGGTTCCAGTAACTCAATTGAGATACCGATGTAAAAAAGAAGTGTGCAGATGCGTGCAAAAGATGGTTGGGTGAACCCGGTTACCGGGTTCCCATGGGTGGACGGCATGGCAACAAGGAGGAACAACGTACAATCGACAATTCGAGCATGGTGCAAGCACGTGCATCTCATGCATTCGTTCACGGGCGTCGTCTCGGGGTTATGCCTTTGTAGCATGCATTATCGGAGCGGTTCGGGTTCGATGCAGTGTAGGGGAAGTAGACGTTCTCAGGACGGTCGTAGTGGAAGTAGTGGTACACGGCGACGGTAGTTGTACACGGGTCTTCGGCCACGGTAGTAGTCGTACAATGTTTTCATAGATGTTCGGGGTCACAACAAGGAACTTGACGTCCACGGGGTCTTCAAGGGTCAAATGTAGTGGTACTCGGTCGTTTCGAAGAGGTACTTGTCGAATCCAACGACTTCGGGGCGACGATAGGCGTACATGGGTCTTCGGTGACGGTAGATGAACACGACAAAAGTAGTGGTACTATGCATCAATCGTCGTGGCACTTGGGGTCTTCGAACTTGCCAGTCTCGTTAGAGATTCCGAAGACGGCGGTAGAGAAACACTTGTGATGGGGTCGAACTTAAAAATTCCAAACGCTTCGAGGTCACCATCAGTTTTGCGATTACACGTCGATGTAGTGGTGCTTGTGGTCTTCGAAACCAGCGATCGTCGAGGTACTTGCAACAAAACGACAACGGTGACCCAAAGGCCAAAACGAACCAATTACATCTGAAAGCCGCAGGGTTGTGGTCGTGATGCTCCGGGTGTTGCAACGGTGGTGGTGGTCGTCCATGGAGGGGCGCTAGTTGTCGGAGAAGGGCCATGCCACGGGGCTCAGCGAGGAAGGCGACGCGCGGGAAGAGCAGTTGCAGCAGGGCAGCGTCGCTGCAGGCACGGGAGGAGGAAGGCCATGGCAGAGGAGGGGCTTGTGCACGGGAGGGAGCAACAAGGCGGCGCTGGAGGGAGGAGGCGCCGGACTTGGGCTCCGGCGGGAGGGTCCCCGGTGGGGCAAGGGAGGTGAGGAGGAGGCACAAGAGGTCGAGGCCATGGCGACTCGACGGGGGCGCACGGGGGAAGAAGAGCTCCGGCGGTGGCTGTTCTCGCCAGGGAGGAGGCGCAAGAGCACCGCGGACGAGCGGGAGGTTCGCGGGGCCTCGGGCGCGGCGTGCAGAGGAGGCAGCGGCGCGGCGCTGGAGCATGGCAGGAGGAGCGGAGCGGAGCAGTGGCGAGCTCGGGGCAAGGGGTACTTGAGGACGCGGCGCGGAGGATGCTCGCGTGAAGGGAGAGCGACGGGGAGGCAGCGAGGAAACCTGTGGCGGTCGGAGGAGAAGGACGAGGGGATCAGGCGCAGCGCTGCGTGCAGGGTGGCGGCGTGAGGGAGAGAGCGAAGGGAGAGAGGGGATCCACTAGGGGACGTGGGCTCCTAGCGCTGGCTGCGTACGCGTGCGGCGCTGGAGGCGGACGAAGGGAAGGAGAGGACTGAGGGGGATCGGGCTAGGGTTAGGAGGGATAGATGGGCCTGCTGGGCCTCGGGGATGGTGCGGCTGGCCTAGGTGCCGAAAGGACTCGGGGAAGCAGGCCGGCCTGGCTGCTGGCTCTCTTCTCACTCTCACTCTAAAGAAAGAGAGAAAACACAGAGATAAGAAAGAAAAGAAAGGGAGGTTAGGGAAAGAAGTTGGACACGCCGATAATTTTTCCGGACCCACAAAAATGTGCTTGTTCCGAGAAAATAGAAATGACCAAGATTGAAAGATGTAAATTCAAACTCATTTGAATTTAATTCAAATGGGTTTGAACTAGGACTTGGTTAAAGGAAGGTCCAAAAATGTTCAGACTTTTGGTAGAGCTCCGGAATATGATGAAAGAATATATGGCAAGGTTGGAGACCAGGAATTAAGAGAACAAAGGCATTGGGATAATTTGCAAGTGTGTTATGGTGAGTTCCAAATTAAAGAAATATTCAATATAGCTCCCTAATATTGGGAGGATATGTTATAAAGAGAAGTCACCCTTCCCTCGATTTAAATATATGAACCATCTATGCAATTTATTAGTTGAGTTGAGATGCAAAGATTAATGACAAAATGCAATGCAAAAATAAAAGAGCAAGCACAAATGAAACACACGGTGATCACGAAAATATGAAAGTCTTCCGAAGCGTCGGTCTCGGGGCGTCACAAGGAGTTCATGAAGGAAATATGCCCTAGAGGCAATGATAAAGTTATTATTTATTTCCTTATATCATGATAAATGTTTATTATTCATGCTAGAATTGTATTAACCGGAAACATAATACATGTGTGAATACATAGACAAACAGAGTGTCACTAGTATGCCTCTACTTTACTAGCTCGTTGATCAAAGATGGTTATGTTTCCTAACCATAGACATGAGTTGTCATTTGATTAACGGGATCACATCATTAGGAGAATGATGTGATTGACTTGACCCATTCCGTTAGCATAGCACTTGATCGTTTAGTTTGTTGCTATTTCTTTCTTCATGACTTATACATGTTCCTATGACTATGAGATTATGCAACTCCCGTTTATCGGAGGAACACTTTGTGTGCTACCAAACGTCACAACGTAATTGGGTGATTATAAAGATGCTCTACAGGTGTCTCCAAAGGTACTTGTTGGGTTGGCGTATTTTGAGATTAGGATTTGTCACTCCGATTGTCGGAGAGGTATCTCTGGGCCCTCTCGGTAATGCACATCACTTAAAGCCTTGCAAGCATTGCAACTAATAAGTTAGTTGCGGGATGATGTATTACGGAACGAGTAAAGAGACTTGCCGGTAACGAGATTGAACTAGGTATTGAGATACCGACGATCAAATCTCGGGCAAGTAACATACCGATGACAAAGAGAACAACGTATGTTGTTATGCGGTCTGACCGATAAAGATCTTCGTAGAATATGTGGGAGCCAATATGAGCATCCAGGTTCCGCTATTGGTTATTGACCGGAGACATGTCTCGGTCATGTCTACATAGTTCTTGAACCCGTAGGGTCCGCACGCTTAAAGTTTCGATGACGATTGTATTATGAGTTTATGTGATTTGATGTACCGAAGATAGTTCGGAGTCCCGGATGAGATCGGGGACATGACGAGGAGTCTCGAAATGGTCAAGACGTAAAGATCGATATATTGGATGACTATATTCGGACATCGGAAAGGTTCCGAGTGATTCGGGTATTTTCGGGGGTACCGGGGAGTTACGGGAATACGAGGAAGAAGTAATGGGCCTCATGGGCCAAGTGGTGGAAGAGAGGAGGCAGGGCGCGTGGCCCCCCTAGCCCAAACCGAATTGGACTAGGGGGTCGGCCCCCCTTTCCTCCTTTTCCTCCTTCTCCTTCCTTCTCCTTCTCCTCCTTCCTTTCCTCCTCCTAGTAGGAGTAGGAAAGGGGACTAGGAGGAGGACTCCTCCTGGCGCGCCCATAGAGGGCCGGCCGGCCTCCCCCCTTGCTCCTTTATATACAGGGGCAGGGAGCACCTCTAGACACACAAGTTGATCAGTTGATCTTTCCCAGCCGTGTGCGGTGCCCCCCTCCACCATATTCCACCTCGGTCATATCGTAGCGGTGCTTAGGCGAAGCCCTGCGTCGGTAGCAACATCATCACCGTCACCACGCCGTCGTGCTGACGGAACTCTCCCGTGAAGCTCTGCTGGATCGGAGTTCGCGGGACGTCATTGAGCTGAACGTGTGCTGAACTCGGAGGTGCCGTGCGTTCGGTACTTGGATCGGTCGGATCGTGAAGACGTACGACTACATCAACCGCGTTGTGCTAACGCTTCCGCTTTCGGTCTATGAGGGTACGTGGACAACACTCTCCCCTCTCGTTGTTATGCATCCCCATGATCTTGCGTGTGCGTAGAGAAATTTTGAAATTACTATGTTCCCCAACAGTGGTATCAGAGCCTAGGTTTTATGCGTTGATGTTGTGCATGAGTAGAACACAAGTGAGTTGTGGGCGATATAAGTCATACTGCTTACCAGCATGTCATACTTTGGTTCGGCGGTATTGTTGGATGAAGCGGTCAGGACCGACATTACGCGTACGCTTACGCGAGACTGGTTCTACCGACGTGCTTTGCACACAGGTGGCTGGCAGGTGTTAATTTCTCCAACTTTAGTTGAACCAAGTGTGGCTACGCCCGGTCCTTGTGTCGGTGTCAAAACCGGCGGATCTCGGGTAGGGGGTCCCGAACTGTGCGTCTACGCCGGATGGTAACAGGAGACAAGGACACGAAGTTTTACCCAGGTTCGGGCCCTCTCGATGGACGTAAAACCCTACGTCCTGCTTGATTAATATTGATGATATGGGTAGTACAAGAGTAGATCTACCATGAGATCGAGGAGGCTAAACCCTAGAAGCTAGCCTATGGTATGATTGTAGATGTGTACGTTGTCCTACGGACTAAAACCCTCCGGTTTATATAGACACTGGAGAGGGTTAGGGTTACACAAAGTCGGTTACAATGGTAGGAGATCTTCATATCCGTATCGCCAAGCTTGCCTTCCACGCCAAGGAAAGTCCCTCCCGGACACGGGACGGAGTCTTCAATCATGTATCTTCATAATCCAAGAGTCCGGTTGAAGGTATAGTCCGGCTATCCGAACACCCCCTAATCCAGGACTCCCTCAGTAGCCCCTGAACCAGGCTTCAATAACGACGAGTCCGGCGCGCGGATTGTCTTCGGCATTGCAAGGCGGGTTCCTCCTCCAAGTACTTCATAGAAGATTTTGAACACAAAGATAGTGTCGGCTTTGCAAAATAAGTTTCCACATATTGCCATAGAGAGAATAATATTTACATCAATCTAATCTGCTGACGTATTCCGTAGCGTGTCACACCATGGCCAAGCCTTTATCCGAGTCGTTTCATTATCCCACCCCAGCGCGCCATGCAAGGCGGTTTCCTTGGCACGTCTTGTTAAAGCAGAGATCGTGTCCCCTTATCCCGGGATTCTCATCAATACGGGCGTGGGTAACCCAAACACGCCATTGATTACGGCGCTTGGAGATAAGCGAGTTTTACCAGGTTGGTGGGGACATGTAGTTGCGTCCACCCATATAAGGGGATAAAGATCCACCTTTTCACCTACGCCTTCTTCCTCCTTCGCCTATCCATTCTTGCGCACTCGAGCTACAGCGCCCAAGTCCGCACTCCCCACCTCAACCTTCTCCAGCCATGTCCGGAGCGGGAGGCAAGTGGATGGTCTCCTCCGTCACGGAGGGACATATCAAAAAGCTGAGGAAGGCCGGATACCTGTCTAACGACATCGCGTACCGGCTCCCCGAAAAGGGGCAGCTCATCCCCACCCCTAGGCCCCATGAGAGGGTGGTGTTCCTCCCCAATTTCCTCCGCGGACTGGGCTTCCCTCTCCACCCATTTGTCCGGGGGCTCATGTTCTACTACGGCCTGGATTTCCACGATCTGGCCCCGAACTTCGTCCACAACATCTCGGTGTTTATCGTCGTGTGCGAGGCCTTCCTCCGCATCCGCCCCCATTTCGGTCTATGGCTCAAGACTTTCAACGTCAAGCCGAAGGTGGTGCGCGGCAACCAGGCGGAGTGCGGAGGCGCCATGGTGGGCAAGATGGCCAATGTCCTATGGCTCGAGGGCTCCATTGTGGAGACCCTGAAGGGGTGGCAATCGGGGTGGTTTTACATCACCGAGCCGCGCGACGCCGAATGGGTCGCACCCCCCGAGTTCCGATCCGGACCCCCTACGCGGCTCACCTCCTGGAAGGAGACGGGCCTGTCTTGGGGTAAAAAAGGAGAGCTGACCGGACTCCAAACATGCATCCAAACCCTGGCGGACAAGAAGCTCAAGCTTGTCAATGTAGTCCAGGTTATGCTCATCCGCCTGATCCTCCGTGTCAACAACGGGCTTTCAACCTGTGGGAGTTCGACCCGGCGCGGCACCAAACTCTGAGCAGGCTCTTCGACACGACGTATGAAGATGCCTAGAAGGTGCTTTTTAAAGGCGCCAAGGCTCCCGCATCTGCTACCGAGGATCACGGATTCAGTGTGCAGCGTCACGCTCTCGCGGTAAGCTGTTTTTTCCTTTTACAGGGTATCAGTTTTCCATAGTTTGACTCCATGCGGGATCTAAGCTCCCTTACCTTTGACAGGATTGGCAGGTGACGTCCGGACAGATCAACTGTCCGGCTCCTTTGCTCGAAGGCCCAGCGGACGCTCGCTTGGCGAAGCTGCTGGTTCCGGCACCCTATGTGGTGTCGGAGAAGAAGGCCACAAAAAAGGCCGCGGGGACTCGAAAGAGTGCCCGACACCAGGAGGTGTCGGATCCATCATCCGACGGTTCCGAGGCGCATTCCTCCCGTGAAGACGAGGAGGAAGAAGAAGAGACTTCTCCCCCTCCAGCGGGGGGAGAGAAGAAAAGGAAGGCCGCTCTCTTGGGGGAGGCCGAAGGGTCCAAGAAGGGGAAAACCCTTCCTCCGGACTGCTCCACCGACGCCGACGGCGGCGGAGAGGAGTGGCAGCCCAGGGCCAAGCCCCTGGCAAAATGTAAGTATCCAGATACCAGAGTAATTCATAGTATTCGTTTATTGCACAGCTTTCCCTTACGTCGAATATGTTTATGCAGCCCACCCAAAGACCGGCTCGACGCGTCGTCGAGCGGCTCACTGGACTCGTCGGATGTGAACTCGCTTCCGACGGCTTCCTCCCCCCGCCCTACGGACGACACTGAAGTGTTGTCTCAATAGGTTCCAAGCCGGGAGGAGGTGGTCCTGGAGGCGCCGCAAGGAGACCTCCCGGACTCCAGGAATAAAGGGGATGAAACCCCTCAGGGCTCCAAGTCCGGCTCTAGGCCGGACACCGCTCCGGAACCTTCAAAGGTTCCAGAGTCCGGTGGGGGACCTCCTTCCAAGAGGAGCAAGTCCACGGTGCCAGCGGCCCCCGTCCAACCGGAGGCGCCGGACAATATGTTGGAGGCGCTCCAAGGCGCCTCCATTGACGAGGAGCACCGCGCTATTATGAGTGCGGTGGTCCAGAAGGTTCAGTCCGCCAAAAACGGACTGACTGAAGCTTGTACTAGCCTTTTGACAGGCTTTGAGGTAAGTAAAGAAAGTGTAAATAATAGTACCGCATAGACAGTAGCCCCTGATGCTCTGTTTGGCGTTCGGGAAGAAAAGCCGAATAGAGGATCAAATAGAATTCGCAGGAGTCTAACAAAAATGAGTCAATATGCATGTGTAGGCTACCCTGCTTGCGTCCGCCGCACTAACTGTGGAAGTGGACACGCTAAAGCAGAACCTCGAGCGGTCCGAGCAAGAGCTCGGGCGTGCCAAGAAGCAGCTCGAGGATAATGAAGGTAAGAAATACCTTGTTTTTAAATATATATAAAAAGGTGCAATTGCAAAGAATGACAGGATTATCGTGGCTATTTTAGGGGCCACGTCTGAAGTGGCGACCCTTAAGCAGGCGCTGGTCGAGGCCGAGAAGAGGGCAGCCTCGGAGCACACCGAGCAGGAGAAGTATGAGGCCGAGGTTGGCAAGGTGCGGCAAGAGCTCCAGGCTCTCATGGAAAAATATGAGAGTTTAGAGCTTGACTCAAAGACGCGAGCATCCGAGCTCGCGGTGGCTATTGAGAATGCCAAGTCTGCCAAGGCCGAATCCCAGAAGACCCTCCAGGAGTTGGATGAGGTGAAGAAGATAGCGGCGGGTAAGGCATTCTTTATGCAAAGCAAACACATAAACGTGAGTTACTTGTTACTTACCCGAATCCGGAGCTCTCCAGGAGCGTTTGTAGATCTTCCCCGGAGTGTGTCCGATGCCGCCGCATTCTATCGAGCCGAGGAGGGCAGCTCGACAGAGAAGGTGTTCTGGTCTCAGTATGCTGAGGCCGGACACCCCGTGCCCCTGAGCGACCAGCTGAAGCAACTGGTCAAGCTCCACAAGGCGGCCGAACAGGCCATGAAGGGCCTCATTGTTCAGTTGTGGCCTAGAGGGGCTCTGCCTGGGAGCTATTTTGGGCTGGTGCGGCGATTGGTGGAGGCCTGTCCAAGGCTCGAAGTCATCAAGCACTCTGTCTGCATTGAAGGTGCCCGTAGGGCCCTTGCCCGTGCTAAGGTGCACTGGGGAAAGCTGGATGCTGAGAAGCTGGTGAAGGACGGGGCACCGCCGGGGAAAGAGCATCGTAAGCTCGAGAATTACTATAAGAATGTTCTGAAGGGTGCCTGCCTTGTGGCGGATGAATGTTCTAGGGATGTAATTTTTGAGTGAAACTTGCTCGTTTTGTCCTGTGCGCTGAAAACTTGTTTATATGCGCTAAGCAATGCTGTTGGAATTTAAAATATTACCTTCTGTGCGGCTGTTTATCAATTCTGAGAGATGGCGAGTTGTCGGCTTCTGCCCCCGTGCCGCTAGTGCTGGGGTGTTCGGGGATAAACCTGAGCGCTCTTTTTCCCATGTTTGGGTCCTTCGAGGGAGGCGCTCAGCCCAACGAACAAGAAAATCGGACTATAATGCGTGAATACTCTCACTTAGCCATAGTATTCTATAATTTTAAATTTCGGCGAAGCCCCTGGTATTCGGAAGACCGAGTTCGGGGCGCTATCCACGCCTTGGCCGGACAGAGCCGGCTCCTCTCCCTAAGCGGCATAAGTCTTTAGGGACTCGAAAAAACCTCTCGAACAGCGACCATCTCTCGCTTCATCATGACAGTCAGTTTTAGCTTTCTCCACTGAGGTGCTCGACCCAGCTCAACTGGGGCACAATCGCAGTGGTTCTCCTAGTGCTACCTTAGCCGATATAGCGGAACGTAAGGCACCAAAACATAGGAGCCGGGCAAACCCAACTATTGACCCAAGACATGATTCGGAGCCGATGCATATAATGCTATAAGTTCGGGGTGCCGCACTTGTTAAAGTGTTCGGACTTCTCACACCATATTGAGGGGTACTAAAGCCCCTGGCGCATTTTGGCCGTACCAACGTGTACGGGTGCAACATGTCGTTAAGGAACATATATAAAGAAAAAAGGTAATGCAAAAATAGACGAAAGCTATGCATTGTTTATTAAAAAGGGGTGCGATCAAGGCAGAATGATACAAGTAATGCGATAAGTGGAAGGTTGGACTAGTTAACATGTCCGCTCCAGGGGCAAGCTGCGGAATAGTATGCGGAACGGGTATACTGCTCGTGATAGAGACCACCTGGGAGTTCCGTAATGCGGCGTGGCTTGTCTGCTTCCCTGGTTCTTGCATCGTTTGTGCGGCAATTGAACTGCCGAACAGGCCTTCCGAAGGATGAAGTCCTGAAAGTAAGAGAAAATTAAAAAATCGGCAGCCCCTGGTACAGTTTAAGCCATGTTTTGGGCGTGCCGTGATGGTGCCCTTCCCCCTGTGCCCATGGTATCTCTAGAGCGTAGTTATGTACGCGAAGTACTAGCGTCGCCTTTTTGCGAGGGTTGGGGTTGGGGCCGCATTGCTACGCCTGCTCGGATCGTGCCAGGCAGTCTTGCTGTAGGTTACTCCGGGCGCGCTTGACGGTGTCCGGTCGTTTAGTGGCCGGACTGGAGAACTGCCTGGAGAGGCTGCTTTGTACTTCCGCTGCAAGGGCCGCCGTGTGCTCCTCCGTTCGGAGGGAGCGTTCGGTGTTTCCATTGACCGTAATTACTCCTCGAGGGCATGGCATCTTGAGCTTAAGGTATGCGTAATGTGGTACCGCATTGAACTTAGCGAATGTGGTTCGCCCGAGCAGTGCGTGATAACCACTGCGAAATGGGACTATGTCGAAGATTAACTCCTCGCTTCGGAAATTATCCGGAGATCTGAAGAGCACTTCAAGTGTGACTGAGCCTGTATAGTTGGCCTCTACACCTGGTATTACGCCTTTAAAGGTCTTTTGGTGGGCTTAATCCTTGAGGGATCTATGCCCATTTTCCGCACTGTATCCTGGTAAAGTAGGTTCAGGCTGTTGCCACCGTCCATAAGGACTCTAGTTAGATGAAATCCGTCAATAATTGGGTCTAGAACCAATGCGGCGAATCCGCCATGACGGATGCTAGTGGGATGGTCCCTTAGGTCAAAGGTGATCGGGCAGGAGGACCATGGGTTGAACTTTGGGGCGACTGGCTCTACCGCGTATACGTCCCTTAACGCGCGCTTCCGCTCCCTTTTGGGGACATGGGTTGCGTATATCATGTTCACCATCCACACTTGTGGGGGAAAACCCTTCTGTCCACTGTTGTTCGGCGGCCGGGGCTCCTCGTCGTCATCGCTATGCAGCCCCTTGTCTTCAGTTTCGGCGTTTAACTTGCCTGCCTGCTTGAACACCCAACAATCCCTGTTGGTGTGATTGGCTGGCTTTTCGGGGGTGCCATGTATCTGGCATGAGCGGTCGAGTATTCGGTCCAAACTGGACGGGCCCCTAGGATTCCTTTTGAATGGCTTTTTCCGCTGACCGGATTTAGAGCCTCTGAATCCAGCATTAACTGTCGTATCCTCAGCATTGTCGCCATTAATGCGGCGCTTCTGCTTGTTGCGACGCGACCTGCCACTACTGTCCCTGGTGTCCGAATTACCAGGGTTCTTGGTCATATTGTTGCTATGAGCAAGCCATCTGTCTTCTCCCGCGCAAAAGCGGGTCATGAGTGTCGTGAGTGCTGCCATAGATTTCGGCTTTTCCTGTCCAAGGTGCCGGGCCAGCCACTCGTCACGGATATTGTGTTTGAAGGCTGCTAGGGCCTTAGAGTCCGGACAGTCGACTATTTGATTTTTCTTTGTTAGGAACCGTGTCCAGAATTGCCTGGCCGATTCCTTTGGCTGCTGAATTACGTGACTTAGGTCATCGGCGTCTGGGGGTCGCACATAAGTGCCCTGGAAATTGTCGAGGAATGCGGCTTCCAGGTCCTCCCAACAACTGATTGATCCTGTTGGCAAGCTATTAAGCCAATGCCGAGCTAGTCCTTGAAGCTTGAGTGGGAGGTATTTGATGGCGTGGAAATCATCACCGCGGGCCATGTGGATATGAAGGAGATAATCCTCGATCCATACCACAGGATTTGTTGTGCCATCATATGATTCGATGTTTACGGGTTTGAAACCCTCGGGGATTTGATGATCCAGTATTTCGTCTGCAAAGCAGAGTGGGTGTGCGGCGCCTCTATACTGGGCTATATCGTGATGTAGCTCCAATGAGCTTTGTCTATTTTGTTCGGCCCCGCCGAATTTATAGCCGGCGTGACGGTTACCGTCTCGAGCCGTGGGGCGCCCACGCGATCCATAGATCGATCTTGTTTGCCTTGCCTTGTCCTCCAACATGTCTCGTAAGTCCGGCGCATATTCCCGTGCCTTGGTACGGGGTGCGGCTTGAGTGGAGGGCCGAGAGGCCTCTTTGTCGCGACCACGAGGTGGCCAGTTGGCCGCATCAAGTGCTTCTTCCTCTAATCGGGGTAGCAACCTGCGCTTTGGGTAGCTCTTGGAGGGGCGTTCGAGTATATGCTCTTCGGCCGCAAGGACTTCAGTCCATCTGTCGACTAGTAAATCTTGATCAGCTCTAAGTTGTTGTTGTTTTTTCTTGAGGCTTCTTGTCGTGGCCATAAGCCTGCGTTGAAAACGCTCTTGCTCGACGGGATCCTCTGGCACGACGAATTCGTCGTCGTCGAGGCTTGCCTCGTCTTCGGAGGGAGGCATATAATTATCGTCCTCGACCTCTCTGTCTGCCGCTCTCTCATGAGGGCTAGTTTCTACATCCTCCTGTGCTAAGTCTTGCTGGAGGGGGTTTTCTTCGGCACTTTCCGGAGTATTATTATCGCCCGTGCTGGAATCACCTTGTTTGTTTTGGCAGGATTTTGAGCGGGGCCGCTGACGCTGGCGCTTAGGCTGTTTATTGGAGGGGCCATCCTCCGCTGTTCCATCGCCATCTCCCTCTTTTGGGGTGTCCACCATGTATATGTCATATGACGAGGTGGCTTTCCAGGGCCTAGTAGGCGCTGGTTCTTCATCATCTCCTTTATTGGCGTCCATACCGTCGATATCTTCGGAGTCGAAGTCGAGCATGTCGGTTAAGTCGTCAACAGTGGCTACAAAGTGGGTGGTGGGTGGGCTTTGAATTTCTTCATCGTCCGTACCCCAACCTTGCTGACCGTAGTCCGGCCAGGGCTCTCCTGATAAAGAGAGAGACTTCAGTGACTTCAGGATATCGCCGAAAGGCGAGTGCTGGAAGATGTCCGCGTCAGTGAACTCCATGATCGGCACCCAATCGGATTCGATCGGCGGGGGCGCGGAGGGTTCGGAGTCCGGAGAGGAGTCCGGCTCCTTGGAGTCACGAGTCTCGCAGAGTACGGGGCTGGTGCTTGGCTCAATCGCCGTTGGGGTCGCAGCCCCCGAGGTGGCGTCCAACCACCCATCCTCGATCGGCGCAGTTGGCTCCGAATTAAGGGTCGGAGCCGATGCGGGTGCGGCCTCCAGGGCACTGTTCGGCGGCAGAGCTAGATCATGCTCGTCGTGACAGTGCGGCGCGCTCGGTAGTGGCTCGAATCCGTCAAAGATCAAGTCCCCACGGATGTCAGTCGTGTAGTTTAAACTTCCAAATCTGACCTGACGGCCAGGGGCGTAGCTTTTGATCTGCTCCAGACGGCCAAGCGAATTGGCCCGCAGTGCGAAGCCGCCGAAGACGAAGATCTGTCCGGGGAGGAAGTTCTCACCCTGGACTGCATCGCTATCGATGATTGTAGGAGCCATCGAGCCTGACGGCGACGACACAGAGGAACTCTCAATGAAAGCACCAATGTCGGTGTCAAAACCGGCGGATCTTGGGTAGGGGTCCCGAACTGTGCGTCTAGGCCGGATGGTAACAGGAGACAAGGGACATGAAGTTTTACCCAGGTTCGGGCCCTCTCGATGGAGGTAAAACCCTATGTCCTGCTTGATTAATATTGATGATATGGGTAGTACAAGAGTAGATCTACCATGAGATTGAGGAGGCTAAACCCTAGAAGCTAGCCTATGGTATGATTGTAGATGTGTACGTTGTCCTACAAACTAAAACCCTCCGATTTATATAGACAACGGAGAGGGTTAGGGTTACACAAAGTCGGTTACAATGGTAGGAGATCTTCATATCCGTATTGCCAAGCTTGCCTTCCACGCCAAGGAAAGTCCCTCCCGGACACGGGACGGAGTCTTCAATCTTGTTTCTTCATAGTCCAGGAGTCCGGCTGAAGGTATAGTCTGACTATCCGAACACCCCCTAATCCAGGACTCCCTCACCTTGCAAAGTTTAAAACAACACCAACTTGACAAACTATCGTTGTGGTTTTGATGCGTAGGTAAGAATGGTTCTTGCTAAGCCCGTAGCAGCCACGTAAAACTTGCAACAACAAAGTAGAGGACGTCTAACTTGTTTTTGCAGGGCATGTTGTGATGTGATATGGTCAAGACGTGATGAGATATAAGTTGTTGTATAAGATGATCATGTTTTGTCGAAGTTATCGGCAACTAGCAGAAGCCTTATGGTTGTCTCTTTATTGCATAAGATGCAAGAGCCAAATAATTGCTTTACTTTATCGCTATGCGATAGCAATAGTTGCAAGAGCAATAGTTGGCGAGACGACCATGTGATGACACATTGATATGGATCAAGATGATGGAGATCATGGTGTCATGCCGGTGACAATGGAGATCATGACGATGCTTTGGAGATAGAGATCAAAGGCACAAGATGATGATGGCCATATCATGTCACATATTTTGATTGCATGTGATGTTTATCTTTTATGCATCTTATTTTGCTTAGTTCGACAGTAGCTTTATAAGATGATCTCTCACTAAATTTCAAGATAAATGTGTTCTCCCTGAGTATGCACCGTTGCCAAAGTTCGTCGTGCCCACACACCACATGATGATCGGGTGTGATAAGCTCTACGTCCATCTACAACGGGTGCAAGCCAGTTTTGCACATGCAGAATACTCAGGTTAAACTTGATGAGCCTAGCATATGCAGATATGGCCTCGGAACACTAAGACCGAAAGGTCGAGCGTGAATCATATAGTAGATATGATCAACATATTGATGTTCACCATTGAAAGCTACTCCATTTCACGTGATGATCGGTTATGGTTTAGTTGATTTGGATCACGTGATCACTTAGAAGATTAGAGGGATGTCTTTCTAAGTGGGAGTTCTTAAGTAATATGATTAATTGAACTTAAATTTATCATGAGCTTAGTCCTGGTAGTATTGGCATATCTATGTTGTAGATCAATAGCTCGCGTTTAGCACCCCTGTTTTATTTTTGATATGTTCCTAGAGAAAACTAAGTTGAAAGATGTTAGTAGCAATGATGCGGATTGGATCCATGATCTGAGATTTATCCTCATTGCTGCACAGAAGAATTATGTCCTTGATGCACCGCTAGGTGACAAACCTATTGCAGGAGCAGATGCAGATGTCATGAATGTTTGGCTAGCTCAATATGATGACTACTTGATAGTTTAGTGCACCATGCTTAAACGGCTTAGAATTGGGACTTCAAAGACGTTTTGAACGTCATGGACCATATGAGATGTTCCAGGAGTTGAAGTTAATATTTCAAGCAAATACCCGAGTTGAGAGATATGAAGTCTCCAACAAATTCTATAGCTAAAAGATGGAGGAGAATAGCTCAAGCAGTGAGCATGTGTTCAGATTGTCTGGGTGCTACAATCGCTTGAATCAAGTGGGAGTTAATCTTCCAGATAAAATAGTGATTGACAGAATTCTCTAGTCACCATCACCAAGTTAGTAGAACTTCGTGATGAACTATAGTATGCAAGGGATGTCGAAAACGATTCCCGAGCTTTTCATGATGATGAAATCGATGAAGGTGGAAATCAAGAAAGAGCATCAAGTGTTGATGATTAACAAGACCACTAGTTTCAAGAAAAGGGCAAAGGGAAAGAAAGGGAACTTTAAGAAGAACGGCAAGCAAGTTGCTGCTCAAGTGAAGAAGCCCAAGTCTGGTCCTAAGCCTGAGACTAAGTGCTTCTACTACAAAGGGACTGGTCACTGGAAGCGGAACTGCCCCAAGTATTTGGCGGATAAGAAGGATGGCAATGTGAACAAAGGTATATTTGATATACAGATTATTGATGTGTATTTTACTAGTGTTTGTAGCAACCCCTCGGTATTTGATACCGGTTCTGTTGCTAAGAGTAGTAACTCAAAACGGGAGTTGCAGAATGAACAGAGACTAGTTAAGGGTGAAGTGACGATGTGTGTTGGAAGTGGTTCCAAGATTGATATGATCATCATCGCACACTCCCTATACTTTCGGGATTACTGTTGAACCTAAATAAATGTTATTTGGTGTTTGCGTTGAGCATAAATATGATTGGATCATGCTTATTGCAATACGGTTATTCATGTAAGTTAGAGAATAATTGTTGTTCTGTTTACATGAATAAAACCTTCTATGGTCATACACCCAATGAAAATGGTTTGTTGGATCTCGATCGTGGTGATACACATTTTCATAATATTGAAGCCAAAAGATGCAAAGTTAATAATGATAGTGCAACTTATTTGTGGCACTGCCGTTTAGGTCATATTGGTGTAAAGTGCATGAAGAAAATCCATGCTGATGGGCTTTTGGAATCACTTGATTATGAATCAGTTGATGCTTGCGAACCATGCCTCATGGGCAAGATGACTAAGACTCTGTTCTCTGGAACAATAGAGCGAGCAACAGATTTGTTGGAAATCATACATACTGATGTATGTGGTCCGATGAATATTGAGGCTCGCGGAAGGTATCATTATTTTCTGATCTTCACAGATGATTTGAGAAGATATGAGTATATCTACTTGATGAAACACAAGTCTGAAATATTTGAAAAGTTCAAAGAATTTCAGAGTGAAATGGAGAATCATCGTAACAAAAATAAAAGTTTCTATGATATGATCGCAGAAGTAAAATATTTGAGTTACGAGTTTGGCCTTCAGTTAAAACAATGTGAAATAGTTTCACTACTCACGCCACATGGAACACCACAGTGTAATGGTGTGTCCGAACGTCGTAACCGTGCTTTATTAGATATGGTGTGATCTATGATGTCTCTTACCGATTACCACTATCGTTTTGGGGTTATGCATTAGAGACAGCTACATTCACGTTAAATAGGGCACCATCTAAATCCGTTGAGACGACACCGTGTGAACTATGGTTTGGGAAGAAACCTAAGCTATCGTTTCTTAAAGTTTGAGGTTGCAATGCTTATGTGAAAAAGTTTCAACCTGATAAGCTCAAACCCAAATCGAAGAAGTGCGTCTTCATAGGATACCCAAAAGAAAATGTTGGGTACACCTTCTATCACAGATCCGAAGGCAAGATATTCATTGCTGAGAATGGATCCTTTCTAGAGAAGGAGTTTCTCTTGAAAGAAGTGAGTGGGAGAAAAGTAGAACTTGATGAGGTAACTATACCTGCTCCCTTATTGGAAAGTAGTTCATCATATAAATCTGTTCCTGTGACTACTACACCAATTAGTGAGGAAGCTAATGATGATGATCATGTAACTTCAGATCAAGTTACTACCGAACCTAGTAGGTAAACCAGAGTGAGATCCGCACTAGAGTGGTACGGTAATCCTGTTCTGGAGGTCATGTTACTTGACCATGACGAACCTACGAACTATGAGGAAGCGATGATGAGCCCAGATTCCGCGAAATGGCTTGAGGCCATGAAATCTGAGATGAGATCCATGTATAAGAACAAAGTATGGACTTTGATTGACTTGCCCAAAGATCGGCGAGCCATTGAGATTAAATGGATCTTCAAGAGGAAGACGGACGCTGATAGTAGTGTTACTATCTACAAAGCTAGAATTGTCGCAAAAAGGTTTTCGACAAGTTCAAGGTGTTGATTACGATGAGAGTTTCTCACTCGTATCTATGCTTAAGTCTGTCTGAATCATGTTAGCAATTGCCGCATTTTATGAAATCTGGCAAATGGATAAAACAAAACTGCATTCCTTAATGGATTTATTAAAGAAGAGTTGTATATGATGCAACCAGAAGGTTTTATCAATCCTAAAGGTACTAACAAAATATGCAAGCTCCAGCGATCCATCTATGGACTGGTGCAAGCATCTCGGAGTTGGAATATACGCTTTGATAAGTTGATCAAAGCATATAGTTTTATACAGACTTGCGGTGAAGCTTGTATTTACAAGAAAGTGAGTGGGAGCACTACAACATTTCTGATAAGTATATGTGAATGACATATTGTTGATCGGAGATAATGTAGAATTATTCGGCAAAGCATAAAGGAATGTTTGAAAGGAGTTTTTCAAAGAAAGACCTCGGTGAAGCTCCTTACATATTGAGCATCAAGATCTATAGAGATAGATCAAGACGCTTGATAAGTTTTCAATGAGTACATACTTTGACAATTTTTGAAGTAGTTCAAAATGGAACAGTCAAAGAAAGAGTTCTTGCCTGTGTTACAAGGTGTGAAATTGAGTAAGACTCAAAGCCCGACCACAGCAGAAGATAGAGAGAGGATGAAAGTCATTCCCTATGCCTCAGCCATAGGTTCTATAAAGTATGCCATGCTGTGTACCAGACCTATTGTATACCCTGCCCTGAGTTTGGCAAGGGAGTACAATAGTGATCTAGGAGTAGAACACTGGACATTGGTCAAAATTATCCTTAGTGGAATAAGGATATGTTTCTCGATTATGGAGGTGACAAAAGGTTCGTCGTAAAGGGTTACATCGATGCAAGATTTGACACTAATCCAGATGACTCTAAGTCTCAATCTGGATACATATTGAAAGTGGGAGCAATTAGCTAGAGTAGCTCCGTGCAGAGCATTGTTGACATAGAAATTTGCAAAATACGTACGGATCTGAATATGGCAGACCCATTGACTAAACTTCTCTCACAAGCAAAACATGATCACACCTTAGTACTCTTTGGGTGTTAATCACATAGCGATGTGAACTAGATTATTGACTCTAGTAAACCCTTTGGGTGTTGGTCACATGCCGATATGAACTATGGGTGTTAATCACATGGTGATGTGAACTATTGGTATTAAATCACATGGTGATGTGAACTAGATTATTGACTCTAGATTATACGAGGAAGAAGTAATGGGCCTCATGGGCCAAGTGGTGGAAGAGAGGAGGCAGGGCGCGCGGCCCCCCTAGCCCAAACCGAATTGGACTAGGGGGCCGGCCCCCCTTTCCTCCTTTTCCTCCTTCTCCTTCCTTCTCCTTCTCCTCCTTCCTTTCCTCCTCCTAGTAGGAGTAGGAAACGGGACTAGGAGGAGGACTCCTCCTGGCGCGCCCATAGAGGGCCGGCCGGCCTCCCCCCTTTCTCCTTTATATACAGGGGCAGGGGGCACCTCTAGACACACAAGTTGATCAGTTGATCTCTCCCAGCCGTGTGCGGTGCCCCCCTCCACCATATTCCACCTCGGTCATATCGTAGCGGTGCTTAGGCGAAGCCCTACGTCGGTAGCAACATCATCATCGTCATCATGCCGTCGTGCTGACGGAACTCTCCCGTGAAGTTCTGCTGGATCGGAGTTCGCGGGACATCATCGAGCTGAACGTGTGCTGAAGTCGGGGGTGCCGTGCGTTCGGTACTTGGATCGGTCGGATCGTGAAGACGCACAACTACATCAACTGCGTTGTGCTAACGCTTCCGCTTTCGGTCTACGAGGGTACATGGACAACACTCTCCCCTCTCGTTGCTATGCATCACCATGATCTTGCGTGTGCGCAGGAAAATTTTGAAATTACTACGTTCCCCAACAGTTCATGTGTTCACTATGTGTTAATGCTTTGTTCCGGTTCTCTATTAAAAGGAGGCCTTAATATCCCTTAGTTTCCAATAGGACCCCGCTGCTACGGGAGGGTAGGACAAAAGATGTCATGCAAGTTCTTTCCATAAGCATATATGTCTATTTACGGAATTCATGCCTACAGTATATTGACGAACTGGGGCTAGTGCCGTATCGCCCTAGGTTATAACTGTCTCATGATGAATATCATCCAATAAGTCACCGATCCAATGCCTATGAATTTATCCTATATTGTTCTTGCTAAGTTACTACTGCTATCATCATTGTTACACTTGCTACAAAATTACTGCTATCACTGTTACTGTTACCGTTGCTACTGCTACTATTATCAAAACTATCATACTACTTTGCTACTGATCACGTTGCTGCAGATAATTAATCTCCAAGTGTGGTTGAATTGACAACTCAGCTGCTAATACCTTCAAATATTCTTTGGCTCCCCTTGTGTTCACAAAATTCTCCAAAAAATTTAGTGTATTGACACAACATCAATGTATGTTGTCACAAAAATTCATATCAAAATTCAAAATAATGCTCAAGATACAAAAATGAAAAATTTGACCTCAATGTGCTAATGGGCCAAAACTGAAGCCCAACTTGTGTTAAGTACTATTAAGTGTCAAATTTGTTATTTTTGTATCTCGAGCAATGTTTCAAATATTGATCTAAATTTTTGTGACAACGCACATTCATGCTGTGTCAATGCACTAGATTTTTTTCGGATTTTTTCAAACATTTTTGAATGTGCAATTGGCGACCGGTGCACCGGTAGCACCAATTACCTTGGTGCACTAGATACGTTCCCGTGAGACCCTAGGTGGGCCTTAGATGTCAGGTCCTTGACCCTACCAGGAGTAGGTTGCCCCATCAACGCCCTCCTCCATGGGCTCCTACTGCTGCCCCGGCTTCTACTCCTACTCCCCTCCCCCTCCTCCTTCGGCTCCGGAGAATTCGAAGACATGCCTACTCCCCTAGCCCACATCACCTCGAAAATCTGGAAACGCCACTCCGACGTGAGGATAACATAGGTGGTCTTCTTCTACCAAGCCATGGCGGCGGCGAATGGCGATGAAAGAGGGAGGGAGAGAGAGATGGAGGGAGGGAAAGGGAGAGGGAGAGAGAGATTTGAATATGGTATGGTGACCGACCTTGTAGAATTATTCTTTCTTCCTGCATGCTCTATATCTCCCTGCTCCTGCTCATTCCATGGCTCGTCTGTGAGAACTTCCGTTCATCCTTCCCATCAAAAAAGAAAAAACTTTGCGTTCATCCTTTGTACTCTACTTATCTACTTCAGATTTTGGTCTTATTAGTGTAGAGTTTGATGCAATCAAAGTGTGTTCCTCTGTACGAGCTTCTCTCCGTAAAGACCTATGAATTTGCAAAATTAAAGCCCATAATAATATTCCTAAAACTATGCCCATCTGCATATATGACATATTTTCCATGTTATATTATCCTTGAACTTTATCAGTAATGAAACATGAAAAAAACTCTAACGCTTAACTAAATCAAACTTCTTTTCATGGGACTATCTAGTACTCTCTCCATCCCAAAATAAGCCTTTGATTTAGTACAATGTTGTCAAAGACTTATTTTGGGACTTATCAGGGGCCATTGCCCCCCTACTCTGGGAAGAAACTTAAGTGTATCCCTAATATTATTAGGCTTGAATATCGAATATTTATCAGAGTTCATGAATAACTTATATTCTTCGCCCCCTCAACTCTAATTAGCCCCATCAACAATCTTCGTCAAGATCCGCCACTGCTCATGAACGTTGCGGGGGCAGGCGGACTCAAATCTAACATACCAAAATTCTGCATATACAAATTCAACACACGGGGAGCACCAGAGCAACGAAACCTAATGTTGTTATTTGATAATAAATGTTGGTTCGCTGGTGGCATCCACCACAGGAGTGTACACTTTCTTTTAAGGCTGGTAAATGATTGGGCATTCCTGAGCTTCTCATGGTGCTCACCGTCATGCTCCTGTTCGCTTGCCGCACCCCACCCGGTACAGTCACATCTAACCCGGTAATACAAAATACATATTCCACAGAATTGGGAAAGGTTTAAAGCATCAAGTTTCATTATCTACCATTGGCGCATTTCATATAAAATGTAACATGATATATCATTGAGGTTCAAATAATGAACCAAAAGTAAGCCACAACGGTAGTCGAGGATAAATAAAACAGACTATTATATAGATAGCTCCGTTTAGACGCGTTGTCATCGTTTTTCTTGTATGTTGAGCATTGTAAGATCAATCCTGACTCCCTTTATACTCCCGCCACAAATTTTGTCAAAGTAACTGCATTGAAATGAGATGTAGTTTATAAATGAAATTTGGTAACATAAATATACAACATCTAATTAATCTGGTTCCACAGAATTATCCCTGAGATCTACATACATGCTCTCATCTATTATCATAGTTACTGTCTTAGAGATAGAAATTGCTAGTTGAAACAAACAAAAAATCGGATTAATCGTATTCATTGGAAGAATAGTACTTTTTGTTCACACAAAATAATGAACCAAATGCTAGGACTTTTAAGTGTCAAAATTACCATGACTAATGTTAGAAACCAGATGTATGTACTCTTTAGACTCTTAGGCGAATTCTTTAGTGTCAATAAAATCAAAGCCACCTAATCAAATAGATGTAGTCTTTACTGTGCCATAAGGTGCAATCAAAGAAGTGTCAACAATCCTTGTAGCCATGACACATGAGCCATTGATGTTATAGTAGGCTCAATTGCTCGTTTTGCACCCACATAGGTGATTCCATAGTAGGTCCTACCGCTCAAGTCGAAGGAAGGTCACACTGTCCTCGGCTGGCCCTCCCAGAATCAACTACAAACTGCACATGTGCAGCACAAGCCATAAACACCGATTAGTACACACGGGTAATCTATCAAGCAAAATAATAGGATCAATACGTGACAAACAAGACTGGTATTTGGGAAATAACCACAAAATTATGGATAGATGTGTGACAAACATGACTGATAGGGGAATAACCACAAAATGGTGGTTGACCAACACAAAATAAGCATAGGACAATTTGATATTAGCTACAATAGCATGCACATTTAGCAGAAAAAAGGATAAATGACAGGAATATATTTGTACATGCTAAAATCCCGACAGAATTGCAACTCGCAATAGGAAACTTGAAATACTTTGATTTACGCATCAACGTAAATCCATGGAGCATATAAAAAAAGAGTGGGCGGATACATATATCAGATAAAAAATGTACGAATTTCTAACAAAACGAGCATATATCATTGAACCATTGTTGCGATCATAAGACTTCAAATAAATAGAGAGCCTAATCCTGTATGCAGTTTATTTACATGCTTACGGCAACTTTTTCTCACATTAATTTTTCTGACCATTTCAGTGGCATGAGACTGTCAACATAACCAAAGCTTTCCTGTAGGATGCCTTGGTCAGATATTTTCTGGGCCACACCGTTGTTCAGATCGCCGTATCTATTGTCGAGGAGTGACAATCGGAGCATATCGTCCTCATCTTTCGGTCATCCACTGGCATCGGTTACTTTCACCCACCGTCCAGGCGTCCCGATCACCCATCAAACTGCTGCACGTTGTGAGTCTCTGCCCTACACCCACTCTACCAAGAGAAGGACGGGCGTCTTTCTCTTCCTGGGATCTGACAGCAACACGGGGACAAAGTTGCCTCTGTCTAGGATGGTCGCGAGTGGAGGAAGAGGCAGATCGCCGAGCAGTCGTCGACGGCGTACCCCCGCCGCTTGTGCCTCCAAGCATGGACGACACACTGGACCAGGCGCTTCACCGCCTTCTCCCTGTCCGGCGTGGCAGCCACGATATGCACCGCCTCTTCGTTGGAGACCACATCCCAAACCTGCCGGAGAATGTCCACCACCAGATGATGCATTCGAATTGTGTCAACTGCCAAGGCATAAAAATGGAACTGTAAGAGGCAAAAAAAATAAAATAGGTTAGCCCCTTACCCCGTCGGTCGCCAGGATGACGAACTGGTCCCGGGCGGCGATCCTCCTCCGCGTCACCTCCGGCGCTGAGATCACATCCGGAACGTGGACGACGGGTATATGTTCTCGGAGACCGACTCGGCGTATTCCGTTGCGTCAACGGCTTTCGGGTGTTGCGTTTTGTACCCGTTCCGTTCTTGAATGTGCCATGATGCCGCCTGTCGGGGCATGCATGATGGGCGATGGCGTGTGCGAGGCCGGTAGAATGGATGAGATTTTTTCCGGAGTTGTTATGGACATTTAAAGATTAATTTCAGATGAATTATCCGCGGAGGAAAGATCTAAATCAAAAGCTAGTGTGTGTGTGTGTGCGCGCGCGTGTGTGTGTGTGCGCGAAATAAAAGCTAGTGTGTTTTAATGTAGAAATATTTCATACTTGCATTATGTATGAACAGGGAGGTTGCGTTTGACCATTGATATATATATATATATATATATATATATATATATATATATATATATATATATATATAAGATGCATGATATAAAAATCATATAATTAGAAACTCCTTTCATTCATGAATTTAAGGGTATGCTTTGTGTAGCATGCATATCATATATTATTACTTTAACCTATAGTCAAAAGTAACCTCAAAACTCGTATTAGGCCTTGTGGATGGAGGGAGTATGAATTTTCATGTACATAGGGATCTATACTACGTGTTTGCAAAGTTTCATGACGAAATGCATTTTTATGTGAGCTAATGATTTTTTTTCATGTAGCTCTCACATCAAAACATATTTCTTCATCAAAATTTATAGACATGTAGCATATCCCTATGTACATGTGCAAAAAAAAATCTGATTTTTTTAAACATAATGGTTGGTCTCCAAGTTTTGCAAATTTCAGACTACACAGATATGGCGAAACAAAAGTTTTCTCTAACTTGATAATCTCTGTAAATAGTACTCCCTCCCTCCAAAATTAATTGACGTTCAACAAATTTCGGACGGATGGAGTAAAATTTAGCAGGCGAAACCTGTCCAACAACCCGTGCGGCCTCTGGCGGGAGGACACTTGGTTCGGTCGGTGTACACGTGGGCAGGGCCGGCCCTGGGCCAGGGCAGCGGGGGCGGCGGCCTGGGGCCCAGCCGAACCAGGGGCCCCGACCCAGGCCATATAATGTATGCTAAAGGATTGGGTACAGCCGTACAAGCCCAATATTTATTAGAAGCCCAAAGAACGCACACATAGCTGAATTGGTTCCAGATTATGGATCGGCTATACGTGTCTGGATGTGTGCGCGAAGCCGTGGCTGTTTTTTTTTCTTGTGAGGGAAGAACATTTCCTGTGGCTGTTAGTTTGCGGAATCCATAGCTCAATTCTAGCAATCTTCACTCGCTCAGGGCTCATGGCTTCGTTTCCCGTCACACACGGAGGACGATGCGGGCGAACGTTGTGCAACTCTGCCGAAGGCTGGAGCGTTGCAACGGCTGCCGGCTGCGCCTAGGGTGAGGAACAGCCGAACGACAGAGGTAAATTATTTTTATGAATTCTTTTGGCCCTCAATTTTAATCTGGTTGATTATAATTAAGTTGTATTCTGCTTTTATAAACCTTGCATTCTTGGAGGAGATAACCGGTACTCTTGGTCGCCGAATCTCGATGTTTTGGACTTGGATATCTGAAGAGCACACCAGCGTTGGAGCACACATATTATTGCTTCTTATTTACTCCAAAGCTTAGGTGTATTCTTTTCGGTTTTCACAAACATGTTGCCTAAACACATTTATCTAGTTCCGAGAAAAGAAAAAGAGAAAATGAGCACATCAGTTAACTAAATTTTAGAAGGAGGTTGTGAGTCAATTTATTTTTTGAAGTGACACTACTGATAATCTAAAGCAATTAGATGCCAATATTATTGAAACACCGCAATATATTATTATCAGATACATCCTCCGTTTCAAATTACTTGTCTTAAATTTGTGTACATACTTATGTACCTAGACAAGGGACGGAGTAATATTTACAACGGAAAAATATATCATGGTTTATGGCCTTACAAGAATTTTTACATATCAAAGTATGGAATTCCTTTTTTTTCCTCCATCGCAGCCGCTAGGCCCACTAATGGAGTCCGCCCTAGGGCCCTCGAAACTCCAGGGCCGGCCCTGCACGTGGGGTAGATTCTCGGGGGTAATTTGGTGAGCGAGATTGCCGGAAAATTATAAGGTGTAGTGTTACTTAGGCCATCTAAGTTGGTTTCCTTTTCCTCATGATTTGTCCTGGCTTGCCCTAATGATTTTTTGAAACGGGCAAAAAAGCTTTTGCCTTATATTGATATAGGAGAAGCAAACGGGGGTATGGCAAGAGCCAAAAACAACAAAAAAACGAGGAAGGGGGCGACCACCGCCCCCGACACAGGGGGAAGAGGATCAGCCTACAAGTTCCGCCAGATTTTTAGCACCGGCTAGGATCCAGTCCTTCCCCTCTTCCCTAATCTTATGCATGACAACCGATGGCAGGAAGGACTTGTTGTTGAAAACTCGTTCGTTCCTCTCTTTCGAGATCTCCCAAGTGATGAGCGTGATAGCTGAGCGCAAGCCATTTGGGGAGGAGGTGGTGGACTTCGAAACGGCCAACCAATAGTCCACGACTTTAGGCCTACCCTCCCCGATGCTGCTGATGAGGTCTGGACAGGACAGCCAAGAGGCCGCGGCCGTCCAGATACGTCTGGAGAAGCGGCACTCGAAAAGAATGTGCCGTGCCGTCTCAGGGGAGGTACGGCAGAGCTGACAAGTAGGTTGGTGCGGTAATTGATAAGATGCCATGACCATAGGTTTACTATATGTGGTACTGTTTGTGCACACGCCAGATCTTTTTCTCTGCATGCGATGGTTGGATGAGCTTGGTTTGGTGCTGAAAGTAGGACATTGCATTCATAGTTACGAATAAGATTGTACGACTGCCAATATATTGCCATTCTGTCGGCGAATAGTAGAGTAGACTATTTTTACTAAGGTCGACATCAACTGTAGCTCTTCGACAAAATTGATCGGAAACTACCCAATTACACGCGGTCCATTACACGTATATAGCTCACTTGTTGAAACCGCGTGTAATTGGATAGTTTCCGATCAATTTTTTCAAAAAGCTGCAGTTGATGTCGACCCCAGTAAAAATAGTCTACTCTACTATTCGCCGGCAGACTGGTAATGTCTTGCAGTCGTACGGGCTTATTCGTAACTATGCATGCACTGTCCTACTTTCAGCACCAAACCGAGCTCATCCAACCATCGCATGCAGAGAAAAAGATCTGCGTGTGCACAAACAGTGCCACATATAGTAAACCTATGGTCGTAGCATCTTATCATTAGAGCAAGCCAGGACAAATCGCCGGTCAGATCAACGTCCCCAACAGGCCTTCCCCAAGCGATTTTGCCGTGCCGGCGTCAAAAAAACCGCCCAGTCGCGCCCCCAGAAGTCCGTTTTTCGCCGGCTCGGGCAAAAACTGGTGCCGGCGGACTCAAGCCGAACCCGGCGCCCTGGGGGGCGCTTGGGGAGTCGGCGCAAGCGAAAAAGGCGCGTGGGCCCGCCCTGGCGGCGACCCGAGGGCCTTTTCCCGCCGTTTCTTGACGCTTTTCCCTCGCATCTCTCCTGCTCGCTCGCCTTCCTCCCGCCATTCTTTCCCTTTCTCCCGCCAAACCCCCTCCAGCTCGCCTTCCAGTCGCCGCCATGCCGCCGAAGAAGTACGCCATGCCGCGCGCGGCGGCAACCACGACTGGCACCGTGGCCCAGCCGAAGCAGAGGAAGCCGAGGGTGCCGCCATCGAAGCCACCGGGCATGTCAAGCGCCGAGTGGAGGGTGGAAGTTCAGCGACGCGACGCAGTCACCACCAACCGGCGGAACAGGGCCATTCCCAAGAAGGCCCGCGACAACGCGGCGCGTGCGGCGGTGTCTTCCTCATCGGTCGACCACGCGGGGATGATGAATCCACCCGCCGTCAGCCACGCCCAGTAAGCGCCCTGGGGACAGCAAGGCGTCGGCTCTCCATGGGAATCGTCATCGCCCGGCTACGCCGACGGCGACGCGCACGGGGGGTTCAACCCAAACGTGACCTTCCCCATGGCCACCCCGCGACGCGCACACCCTCGCCCGCCTTCGTCGGCGTGCAGTACCCTCCATACAACTACTCACCGCCCGCCGCCTACGCGTCCACACCGACGCCCCATCTCCGACGTGGTCCGCTGCCCTTCTCGCACCTCGGCGACGCCGACGACACAGGAGCCGACATGGACGACATCATCGCGACAGGATCGACCGCGGCCGCCGCGTCTCCCGGGTTCGCCACCCAGGACGAGGTAGTGGATCTCAACGGCGACATGGAGGCCGAGCTCGGCTACGTCTACGGCGAGAACGCGCACGAAGCGCGGGAACCCGAGGAGAAGGACGAGGAGGAGGAGGAGGAGCCGGCTCCTGTTTCGATGAAGGGGCGCCAGAAGAAGAAGAAGCGGGCGGCTAGGTCAGGCGAACCGCGCATCAAGTGGACGTCCAAGGAGGAGGAATGCCTCGCCGAAGCATGGAAAGTCGCCTGCCCCGACCCGACCACCGGCGCGAACCAGAGCTTGGAGACGTACTGGGACCGCATCAAGGCCGAGTTCGACGAGCGGAAGCTCGTCGACTCGTACTTCAAAGGCGTCTACATGTAGCGTGGCTCCAAGGCGATGGTGAACCATTGGGGGCGTATCCAGTTGGCGTGCAACAAATGGCATGGAATCGTCGAGGAGGTCACGGCTCGCCCGGAGAGCGGCGCCAGCATTGAGGATCAGGTACGCACGCCGTTCGCCCGCATATCTTCGTCGGCTACGCCCGCCGCCCGCCAACTGTTTGTTCCTCCGCGCAGCTGCTGCGTATGTTCGCCATGTATCTGTTGGAAATATGCCCTAGAGGCAATAATAAAAGTATTATTATTATATTTCCTTGTTCATGATAATTGTCTTTTATTCATGCTATAACTGTATTATCCGGAAATCATAATACACGTGTGAATACATAGACCACAATATGTCCCTAGTGAGCCTCTAGTTGACTAGCTCGTTGTGATCAACAGATAGTCATGGTTTCCTGGCTATGGACATTGGATGTCGTTGATAACGGGATCACATCATTAGGAGAATGATGTGATGGACAAGACCCAATCCTAAGACTAGCACAAAAGATCGTGTAGTTCATTTGCTAGAGCTTTGCCAATGTCAAGTATCTTTTTCCTTAGACCATGAGATTGTGCAACTCCCGGATACCGTAGGAATGCTTTGGGTGTACCAAACGTCACAACGTAACTGGGTGGCTATAAAGGTGCATTACAGGTATCTCCGAAAGTGTCTGTTGGGTTGGCACGAATCGAGACTGGGATTTGTCACTCCGTGTAAACGGAGAGGTATCTCTGGGCCCACTCGGTAGGACATCATCATATGCGCAATGTGACCAAGGAGTTGATCACGGGATGATGTGTTACGGAACGAGTAAAGTGACTTGCCGGTAACGAGATTGAACAAGGTATTGGATACCGACGATCGAATCTCGGGCAAGTAAAATACCGCTAGACAAAGGGAATTGTATACGGGATCGATTGAGTCCTTGACATCGTGGTTCATCCGATGAGATCATCGTGGAACATGTGGGAGCCATCATGGGTATCCAGATCCCGCTGTTGGTTATTGACCGGAGAACGTCTCGGTCATGTCTGCATGTCTCCCGAACCCGTAGGGTCTACACACTTAAGGTTCGATGACGCTAGGGTTATAAAGGAAGCTTGTATGTGGTTACCGAATGTTGTTCGGAGTCCCGGATGAGATCCCGGACGTCACGAGGAGTTCCGGAATGGTCCGGAGGTAAAGATTTATATATGGGAAGTCCTGTTTTGGTCACCGGAAAAGTTTCGGGCGATATCGGTATTGTACCGGGACCACCGGGAGGGTCCCGGGGGTCCACCAAGTGGGGCCACCTGCCCCAGAAGGTTGTGTGGGACAAGTGTGGGAGGGGACCAGCCCCTAGGAGGGCTGGTGCTCCCCCCACAAGGGGCCAAGGCGCAAGGGAGAGTGGGAGGGGGCAAACCCTAGTCCAGATGGGCCTTAAGGCCCATATTGGTGCGCCTCCCTCTCCTCTCCCCTCTTGGCCGCCACCCCCTTTGCCATCTAGGGCTAGCCGCACCCCTTGGGGGTGGGAAACCCTAAAGGGGGCGCAGCCCCCCCTTCCCCCTATATATAGTTGAGGTTTGGGGCTGCCATACACATGAGTTCTCTCCCTCTTGGTGCAGCCCTACCTCTCTCCCTACTCCTCCTCTCCCATGGTGCTTGGCGAAGCCCTGCAGGATTGCCACGCTCCTCCATCACCACCACGCCGTTGTGCTGCTGCTGGATGGAGTCTTCCTCAACCTCTCCCTCTCTCCTTGCTGGATCAAGGCGTGGGAGACGTCACCGGGCTGTACGTGTGTTGAACGCGGAGGTGCCGTCCGTTCGGCACTTGATCATCGGTGATTTGAATCACGACGAGTACGACTCCATCAACCCCGTTCACTTGAACGCTTCCGCTTAGCGATCTACAAGGGTATGTAGATGCAAACTCTCCTCCCCTTTCTACTCGTTGCTGGTCTCTCCATAGATAGATCTTGGTGTTACGTAGGAAAATTTTTGAATTTCTGCTACGTTCCCCAACAGTGGCATCATGAGCTAGGTCAATTGCGTAGATTCTTTGCACGAGTAGAACACAAAGTAGTTGTGGGCGTTGATGTTGTTCAATATGCTTACCGTTACTAGTCCAATCTTGTTTCGACGGTATTGTGGGATGAAGCGGCCCGGACCGACCTTACACGTACTCTTACGTGAGACAGGTTCCACCGATTGACATGCACTTGGTGCATAAGGTGGCTAGCGGGTGCCAGTCTCTCCCACTTTAGTCGGAACGGATTCGATGAAAAGGGTCCTTATGAAGGGTAAATAGAAATTGGCATATCACGTTGTGGTCTTGCGTAGGTAAGAAACGTTCTTGCTAGAAACCCATAGCAGCCACGTAAAACATGCAACAACAATTAGAGGACGTCTAACTTGTTTTTGCAGGGTATGCTATGTGATGTGATATGGCCAAAAGGATGTGATGAATGATATATGTGATGTATGAGATTGATCATGTTCTTGTAATAGGATTCACGACTTGCATGTCGATGAGTATGACAACCGGCAGGAGCCATAGGAGTTGTCTTTATTTTTGTATGACCTGCGTGTCATTGAAGAACGCCATGTAAATTACTTTACTTTATTGCTGAACGCGTTAGCCATAGAAGTAGAAGTAGTCGTTGGCGTGACAACTTCATGAAGACACGATGATGGAGATCATGATGATGGAGATCATGGTGTCATGCCGGTGACGATGATGATCATGGAGCCCCGAAGATGAAGATCAAAAGGAGCAAAATGATATTGGCCATATCATGTCACTATTTGATTGCATGCGATGTTTATCATGTTTATGCATCTTGTTTACTTAGGACGACGGTAGTAAATAAGATGATCCCTTACAAAATTTCAAGAAGTGTTCTCCCCTAACTGTGCACCGTTGCTACAGTTCATCGTTTCGAAGCACCACGTGATGATCGGGTGTGATAGATTCTTACGTTCACATACAACGGGTGTAAGACAGTTTTACACAGCAAAAACACTTAGGGTTAACTTGACGAGCCTAGCATGTACAGACATGGCCTCGGAACACGGAGACCGAAAGGTCGAGCATGAGTCGTATAGAAGATACGATCAACATAAAGATGTTCACCGATGATGACTAGTCCGTCTCACGTGATGATCGGACACGGCCTAGTTTGACTCGGATCATGTAATCACTTAGATGACTAGAGGGATGTCTATCTGAGTGGGAGTTCATAAGATGAACTTAATTATCCTGAACATAGTCAAAAGGATTTTGCAAATTATGTCGTAGCTCGCGCTTTAGTTCTACTGTTTTAGATATGTTCCTAGAGAAAATATAGTTGAAAGTTGAAAGTAGCGATTATGCAGACAGTAGATAGCTTATGTCCTTAATGCACCGCTTAGTGTGCTGAACCCCAAATGTCGTTTGTGGATGTTGCGAACATCGGACATACACGTTTTGATAACTACGTGATAGTTCAGTTAAATGGTTTAAGTAGAGGCACCAAAGACGTTTTCGAAACGTCGCGGAACATATGAGATGTTTCGAGGGCTGAAATTGGGATTTCAGGCTCGTGCCCACGTCAAGCGGTATGAGACCTCCGACGATTTTCTTAGCCTGCAAACTAAGGGAGAAAAGCTCAATCGTTGAGCTTGTGCTCAGATTGTCTGAGTGCAACAATCACTTGAATCGAGTGGGAGTTGATCTTCCAGATGAGATAGTGATGTTTTCCCAAAGTCATTGCCACCGAGCTGCTAGAGCTTCGTGATGAACTATAACATATCAGGGATAAATAAGATGATCCTTGAGGTATTCACAATGTTTGACACCGCGAAAGTAGAAATCAAGAAGGAGCATCAATTGTTGATGGTTGGTGAAACCACTAGTTTCCAGAAGGGCAAGGGAACAAAGGTATACTTCATGAAACGGCAATTCAGCTGCTGCTCAAGTGAAGAAACCCAAGGTTGAACCCAAACCCGAGACTAAGTGCTTCTGTAATAAGGGGAACAACCACTGGAGCAGGATTACCCTAGATACTTGGTAGATGAGAAGGCTGGCAAGGTCGATAGAAGTATATTGGATATACATTATGTTAATGTGTACTTTACTAGTACTCCTAGTAGCACCAGGGTATTAGATACCGGTTCGGTTGCTAAGTGTTAGTAACTCGAAATAAAAGCTACGGAATAAAACAGAGACTGGCTAAAGGTGAGCTGACGATATGTGTTGGAAGTGTTTCCAAGTTTGATGTGATCTAACATCGCACGCTCCCTCTACCATCAAGATTAGTATTAAACCTGAATAAGTGCTCTTGCACCTAAAGGAATGGTTTATTGAATCTTGATCGTAGGGATACACATTTTCATGCCAAAAGATATAAGATAGTAATGATAGTACCACTTACTTGTGGCACTTCCATGTAAGTCATAATGGTATAAAACGCATGAAGAAGCTCCATGTTGATGGATCTTTGGACTCACTCATTTTTGAAAAGTTTGAGACATGCGAACCATGTCTATTGGTATATATGCATGAAGAAACTCCATGCAAATGGACCGTTTGAACTCACTTGATTTTGAATCACTTGAGATATGCAAATAATACCACATAGGCAAGATGACTGAAAAGCCTCGGTTTCAGTAAAATGGAACAAGATAGCAACTTGTTGGAAGCAACACATTTTGATGTGTGCAGTCCAATGAGTGCTGAGGCATGCAGTGAATGTCATTATGTTCTTACTTCACAGATGATTCGAGTAAATGTTGAGTATATTTACTTGATGAAACACAAGTCTGAATTATTGAATGGTTCAAGTAATTTCAGAGTGAAGTAGCAAATCATTGTGACAAGAGGATAAAATGTCTATGATATGATCATAGAGATGAATATCTAAGTTACGAGTTTTGGCACACAATTAAGACATTGTGGAAATTGTTTCATAATTAATACCGCCTGGAACACCATAGTGTGATGGTGTGTCCGAACATCATAGTTGCACCCTATTGGATATGGTGCGTACCATGATGTCTCTTATCGAATTACCACTATCGTTCATGGGTTAGGCATTAGAGACAACCGCATTCACTTTAAATAGGGCACCACGTAATTCCGATGAGATGACACCGTATGAATTATGGTTTAGAGAAACCTAAGTTGTCGTTTCTTAAAAGTTTGGGGCTGCGAGGCTTATATGAAAAAGTTTCAGGTTGATAAGCTCGAACCCAAAGCGGATAAAATGCATCTTCATAGGAAACCCAAAACAGTTGGGTATACCTCCTAATTCAGATCCGAAAGCAATATGGATTGTTTCTAGAATCGGGTCCTTTCTCGAGGAAAGGTTTCTCTCGAAAGAGTTGAGTGGGAGGATGGTGGAGACTTGATGAGGTTATTGAACCATCACTTCAACCAGTGTGTAGCAGGGCACAGGAAGTTGTTCCTGTGGCACCTACACCAATTGAAGTGGAAGCTTATGATATTGATCATGAAACTTCGGATCAAGTCACTACCGAACCTCGTAGGACGACAAGGACACGTACTACTTCGGAGTGGTAAGGTGATCCTGTCTTGAAAGTCATGTTGCTGGACAACAATGAACCTACGAGCTATGGAGAAGCGATGGTGGGCCCGAATTCTGACAAATGGTTAGAAGCCATGAAATCCGAGATAGTATCCATATATCAGAACAAAGCATGAACTTTGATGGACTTGCCCGATGATCGGCAATCCATTGAGATAAATGGATCTTTTAAGAAGAAGACGGACGTGGATGGTAATGTCACCATCTATGAAGCTCGACTTGTGGCGAAGTGTTTTCCGACAAGTTCAAGGAGTTGACTACGATGAGATTTTCTCACTCGTAGCGATGCTTAAGGTCCGTCGGAATCATGTTAGCATTAGCTGCATTTATGAAATCTGGCAGATGGATGTCAAGACAAGTTTCCTTACTAGTTTTCATAAGGAAAGGTTGTATGCAATACAATCAGAAAAGTTTTGTCGATCCTAAGGATGCTAAAAGGTATGCTAGCTCCAGCGATCCTTCTAAGGACTGGAGTGAGCATCTCGGAGTTGGAATGTATGCTTTGATGATGATCAAAGATCTTGGGTTTGTACAAAGTTTATGAGAAACTTGTATTTCCAAAGAAGTGAGTGGGAGCACTATAGAATTTCTGATGAGTATATGTTGTTGACATATTGTTGATCAGAAATGACGTAGAATTTCTGGAAAGCATATAGGGTTATTTTGAAAGTGTTTTTCAATGGAAAGCCTGGATTAAGCTGCTTGAACATTGAGCATCAAGATCTATAAGGATAGATAAAAATGCTTAATAATACTTTCAAATGAGCACATACCTTGACATGATCTTGAAGGTGTTCAAGATGGACCAGTCAAAGAAGGAGTTCTTGCCTGAGTTGTAAGGTACGAAGTTAAGACTTAAAAGCTCGACCACGGCAGAATAGAGAGAAAGGACGAAGGTCGTCCCCTATGCTTAAGACGTAGGCTCTTCAGTATGCTATGCTGTGTACCGCACCTGAAGTGTGCCTTGCCATGAGTCAGTCAAGGGGTACAAGAGTGATCCATGAATGGATCACAGGACAGCGGTCAAAGTTATCCTTAGTAACTAATGGACTAAGGAATTTTCTCGATTATGGAGGTGGTAAAAGAGTTCGTCGTAAAGGTTACGACGATGCAAGCTTGACACCTATCCAGATAAGCTCTGAGTAGAGAGACCGGATACATATAATGGAGCAATAATTTAGAATAGCTCCAAGTAGAACAGTTGTTTGGAATAGCTCCAAATAGAGCGTGGTAGCTGCATCTAGGAGATGACATAGAGATTTGTAAAGCACACACGGATCTGAAAGGTTCAGACCCGTTGACTAAAACCTCTCTCACAAGCAACATGATCAAACATAAAACTCATTGAGTGTCAATCACATAGTGATGTGAACTAGACTACTGACTCTAGTAAACTCTTGGGTATTAGTCACATGGCGATGTGACCTGTGAGTGTTAATCACATGGCGATATGAACTAGATTATTGACTCTAGTGCAAGTGGGAGACTGTTGGAAATATGCCCTAGAGGCAATAATAAAAGTATTATTATTATATTTCCTTGTTCATGATAATTGTCTTTTATTCATGCTATAACTGTATTATCCGGAAATCATAATACACGTGTGAATACATAGACCACAATATGTCCCTAGTGAGCCTCTAGTTGACTAGCTCGTTGTGATCAACAGATAGTCATGGTTTCCTGGCTATGGACATTGGATGTCGTTGATAACGGGATCACATCATTAGGAGAATGATGTGATGGACAAGACCCAATCCTAAGACTAGCACAAAAGAACGTGTAGTTCATTTGCTAGAGCTTTGCCAATGTCAAGTATCTTTTTCCTTAGACCATGAGATTGTGCAACTCCCGGATACCGTAGGAATGCTTTGGGTGTACCAAACGTCACAACGTAACTGGGTGGCTATAAAGGTGCATTACAGGTATCTCCGAAAGGGTCTGTTGGGTTGGCACGAATCGAGACTGGGATTTGTCACTCCGTGTAAACGGAGAGGTATCTCTGGGCCCACTCGGTAGGACATCATCATATGCGCAATGTGACCAAGGAGTTGATCACGGGATGATGTGTTACGGAACGAGTAAAGTGACTTGCCGGTAACGAGATTGAACAAGGTATTGGATACCGACGATCGAATCTCGGGCAAGTAAAATACCGCTAGACAAAGGGAATTGTATACGGGATCGATTGAGTCCTTGACATCGTGGTTCATCCGATGAGATCATCGTGGAACATGTGGGAGCCATCATGGGTATCCAGATCCCGCTGTTGGTTATTGACCGGAGAACGTCTCGGTCATGTCTGCATGTCTCCCGAACCCGTAGGGTCTACACACTTAAGGTTCGATGACGCTAGGGTTATAAAGGAAGCTTGTATGTGGTTACCGAATGTTGTTCGGAGTCCCGGATGAGATCCCGGACGTCACGAGGAGTTCCGGAATGGTCCGGAGGTAAAGATTTATATATGGGAAGTCCTGTTTTGGTCACCGGAAAAGTTTCGGGCGATATCGGTATTGTACCGGGACCACCGGGAGGGTCCCGGGGGTCCACCAAGTGGGGCCACCTGCCCCAGAAGGTTGTGTGGGACAAGTGTGGGAGGGGACCAGCCCCTAGGAGGGCTGGTGCGCCCCCCACAAGGGGCCAAGGCGCAAGGGAGAGTGGGAGGGGGCAAACCCTAGTCCAGATGGGCCTTAAGGCCCATATTGGTGCGCCTCCCTCTCCTCTCCCCTCTTGGCCGCCACCCCCTTCGCCATCTAGGGCTAGCCGCACCCCTTGGGGGTGGGAAACCCTAAAGGGGGCGCAGCCCCCCCTTCCCCCTATATATAGTTGAGGTTTGGGGCTGCCATACACATGAGTTCTCTCCCTTTTGGTGCAGCCCTACCTCTCTCCCTACTCCTCCTCTCTCATGGTGCTTGGCGAAGCCCTGCAGGATTGACACGCTCCTCCATCACCACCACGCCGTTGTGCTGCTGCTGGATGGAGTCTTCCTCAACCTCTCCCTCTCTCCTTGCTGGATCAAGGCGTGGGAGACGTCACCGGGCTGTACGTGTGTTGAACGCGGAGGTGCCGTCCGTTCGGCACTTGATCATCGGTGATTTGAATCACGACGAGTACGACTCCATCAACCCCGTTCACTTGAACGCTTCCGCTTAGCGATCTACAAGGGTATGTAGATGCAAACTCTCCTCCCCTTTCTACTCGTTGCTGGTCTCTCCATAGATAGATCTTGGTGTTACGTAGGAAAATTTTTGAATTTCTGCTACGTTCCCCAACAGTATCGGGGCGACAACCAAGACGCCGACTTCAAGCACCTCCACGTCTACAAGCGCATTGACAAGTGCGAGAAGTGGGCGGAAGTCCGACGTGCCCTCGACAAGGCCAAGGAGACATACAATCCGGACGCGACGACTCCGAGCGCGAGTGAGGGGCGGCCGGACGGCCACAAATTGGCAAAGAAGCGGAAAACGCCGACGCGGCAACCGCGCGAGTGCAGGAGTCCATCGAGCATTGCCTCGCCGACGCCCAGGCCCGGGCCGTCCTACGTGAAGAGAAGACCGAGGCACAGTGGTCGTCGCTGATGAAGAACATCGCCATCAAGCTCGACCTGCTCCGGACGAACGTCGCCGCGAAGAAGAGGAACACCGACATGGCTTTTCTGATGGGCGGGGCGGACATAATCCAGAGCGACGACGAGGAGCTCAGGGCGTGGTACATGGCGGAGCGCGGCCTCATCCTGAATCAGATGCGGACGGCAACGCCGACGACGCCGACGACGCAAGCTCCTGCGCCCACGGCCACACGGACGCCAAGCCCGAACGACGCCTCTACGCCGCCACCCAGCAGTGCCGAAGCCGCGCCGACACAGCCCAGCACCGAAGCAGCTCCGACACCGCCGAACCCGAGCACGCCGACTCCGCCAACGCCTGGAGCCGACCCCGCCGAGTGAATCATGCACGCGAACTTGCGGCGTGCGACGCTCTATTTTTTGTAATGCCAGACTACGTCCGATCGCCAGATTTGTGGCATCTTTTGAAGACGGGAACGACCAAGTTTTAAATTTCCCGCATGCTGGGGCCGGCGCTTGAGGGCGTGACTGGGAGCTAGGTCGCCCCCAGAGGCCGAACTAGCGCCGGCACGCCTCCAGACCGGTCTATTTAGGCGCCCTGGGGGACCGAATGGCTGGAGATGCCATGAGGAAAAGGAAACCAACTTAGGTGGCCTAAGTGACATCACACCGCATCATTTCCCGCTATCTCGCTCACCAAATTACCCCCGAGAATCTACCGCACGCGCACACTGACCGAACCAAGTGTCCTCCTGCCAGTGGCCGCGCGGATTGTTGGACAGGTTTCGCCAGCACGAGAGCCCTGCTAAATTTTACTTCATCTGTCCGGAATTAGTTGAGCGTCAACTAATTTCAGTGGGAGTGAGTACAATTTACAGAGATTATCAAGTGAGAGAAGACTTTTGGCTCTCCATATCCATGTAGTTTGAAATTTTGCAAAACTTAAGAACTAACCTTTATGTTCTGAAGTTAAATATAATTGTACTCACTAAAATTTCGGAGAGAGTGAGTACAGCTTATAATTCATTAAAATTAAGTATAATTTGAAAGCTTTGAAAGAATTTTCAAATTTTCGCATATTTTGGCGAAGTCCGAATCTGTTTTGTTCTGAAATTAAATACATTGCGACCAAGTATGGGTATTTTCTATGGAATGGAACAACATTATTACATATGATGAAGTCATCGCCCGGTCCACCATACTGAGATGTACAATAAGAGCGTAAACTTGTGAAAAGTTAATCAAAGATAAAGTATTAAGATGTTATTTTTCACTGACCGTGGAAAGAAGAAAGGAAGTGACTGTGACCAATAAATCAAAGAGTGAATTCCATTTTTTACCTTGTAGTTGTACATTTGTGACACATATTACCCTATTTAGCGGAACTTTTATCGAAATGTCAGATTTTGGAGACTTTTAACACGGTTTTACCCCAGTTTTACATTTTGTTTGTTTATGGTCGATAGCATCGACATGTTGCGTCATTGATTTGTAAAAAAAATGTAAGGATCGGAGGGCATCATTGACGATCTTGTTCAAGCTTCTCTTGTCTATCTGTTCCATTTCTTGTGGCCGTCCACATGTTTTTGGATACAGGGCGTCACCTCACACCTTACCTGATGGACACGCATCAAAAAACAAGGGTCCAAAGATTTCAAAAGGGGTATTCTAGACGAATTTTCACTCGAAGGGGTAATTAGTATTACAAATGTATAAATATGGGGTAAAAAGTGGAATTCACTCTAAATCAAATCATGGTCTCGTGCATGCTTGCGAGCATGTGTGCTCAACGTCCAGACGTCGACTTTTCAGTAGCGACGGAAATATTAGCTTGAACGAAAGTGATGTGGGCATGGCATTTTTTTGTCCGAAGATTGTACAACCAGACACATGATAATGGTGCATTGTTCTAGCTTGAATCAGAAGCTAATCATTCATGTCATGGCTCAGAGAACTTGAAACATACGCTCTTTCTCTTCTGTATATAGGTGACACAGGACACCATATCGCTCTTTGATTTGTTTTGTCAGAACCGATTATGATTAGCAAGAGTGGTTTATGATTAGATCGCACGCAAGGAGATATGTACGTCAACTCTCAGCTAATGTCGTTGACACAAATCATAGCGAACGGCAAATCAATCTACTTATCCCAATTAATTACGTATCTTGGGGCAGGTACATATAACACGTCGCATCGATCGGGTGATCAATTGGTTGATTACGTACGAATGAACAAGGCGCGGTAGCTATACCACACCACTATAAAACGGAATACCAGTACTACATACTTTACGATGTGAATAGTCGATCGATGGTCGTTTGTCGACCGCATGCACGGGAAAGAAGATGAGCACGCGGAACGTCGTTACGTACGCAGCTACACGCACATGTCTAATTTTAATCTACTACGAAGCAGGTGGTTTGCTTTTTCATGAGCGTGTAGAGAGTACGTCTGACATGGTAGGACATGTCATGTAACTGAAGCCTTTCTAATTTTTCGTGGTGAGGGGGGCACGCGGTTGGGGGATATGTGTTCATGCATGTGCGTGCCACATGATGCAGTCGATCACGCTTTGACCGGCCGGCCACCTGTGTGTGTAGTCGAGTGTTTCAACGTGTTGCACCTGCACGCCAAACACGCCCATACGCACAGTACCTACCGACGATATATATCTGCATGGTCTCCAATGCGCGTTCCCAGAGCCCGGGCGGTCGGTCGATCATGGCGGCCGTTCACTGTAGGCTGCACCTTGATCAGATATTTGTCTGGGCCACCGCCGTTGAGACTTGAGATCGCATGCAGCAGCTGGCGAGGGGTGACAATCGGATAGGGCATCTCCTTCTCTTCTGTCGACATGCGCTGCACACGTTAAGGTACGCACGCACGCGTGACTCGTTTCGCCATCAGGACCGCTGTACTGGGCGAGGACATTTGAATGCGTAGAACTGCAGCGCGAAAGGTGCCCCTCCCCTTCCGGCCCTTCTTCCTCAGCGCTCCACGCGTCCCTTATCCTCACCGTTACTTTTCACCTCGTCTTCTTCCACCCTATGCATCCCGTTTCAAAATACTTGTTGTGATTTTAGTTCAAATCTAAAGTGAAACCACCAACAATTATTTTGGAACCAAGGGAGTACTACAGTACTTATACTAGGTAGGTACTGCACTTCTTTATTCTGAATTACAAGACGTTTTGGATATATTTTTAAACAAGTATGTTTCGATATATAGACGGCATAGAGAATGAAATGAATGAATAATCACACTAAAACACATTATATACACGGGATTCAGATTTTTTTTAAGAACATCTTATAATTTGAAATTGAGAAGGAATTAGTTATCATTTTTAACTAGACTAGAGGACTTGAAACATACTGTATAATGGTGGTCTCTACTGGCAAATACATTGTGCACACAATGATTGCCATGAAATATTAGGATTGCCTTTCTTTTCCGGCGGAAAAAACGATGATTCACTTGAAGGAGCATCTATATTCACCCAAAGGAGCATCTATGTAGTTTTAACCAATATAAGACATGCGACATATCAGCTAGGTGGAATAGATATGAGACCATTCGTCGCTTTTAAAGTTATTTGTGTTTGTAGTCATTCAATCATTTATAATACTTCTCATCCACGATACACCTAATAATTTATATATGCGGTAAAACTTTTGCGTCGCTTCAATGTTCTCTCCAAATACAAAATGACGCACATTCATAGAGTGAGGAAAGTGGCAAAAACCTTTCAAATCTTGTCCACAAGCTAGCCTAAGTTTGACCGACATGTTAATTTTTTCTGAGATTAAGAAAAATCGACGCATAGCAAGTAATCAATCCATAGTGCCCAACTAACAGAAGTGGATAGTTCACCTAACTACATGTAGCTAAACTCTTGCATGCATGCGTATGGTAGATGGAGATGCTTGTCCCTTTCACAAGGTGTGGCTCACAAAATCAGAGTGGTCGACGAAATCCAGGACAGCCTCAAACTGACAGCTGTTAAAACATCAAAGCAAGGAAATGATATAAACAACTATATTTTTTGGTAGAAGAAACATCACTCCCGAACTTGTAAGACCGGTCATAGTGGGGAGTAACATATACTAGTATCATGCATATGATACTACATCCATAGTGCATAGTATCATAAAGTAGTATCATGAGTGGTCTCATTTACTGTCATGCATGGCACATAGTAACATAACATTTATTATGTTACGGTATCTACCAATGTTACTATAACCCTCTCTCTCTTCTTTAATTATCTGCCACGTAAGCATGTTTGCGAGTCCCAAATATATGATACTAGTTATGTTATCCCCACTATGGCCAGCCTAAAGAAACCACATTAACTTTCAAAGCAAAACATGTTCTGGAAGCAAAGTAACAACAAGGGAAATAGGAAATGACTACCTCGCCACAAACCGCTGTAAACTACTCCCTCCGATCCATAATAAGTGTTATAGATCGGAAGGAGCATGAGATAGAAAAGTAGTGAAAAGTTGTTTTTTCCGGGTCAAATAGTGATTGCAGCTAAGAACCGAAAGCACCTCCATACATACATGGGGGTCCTGCGTTAAAGCGTTCATCGATCACTCTGCCTCTTGTGCGGTTGCTATCTAAACCATGGATTGAAATATATGCTAATATAAATCGACTGCATTAGCCACAAAATCTAGCTGCGCAATCTTGCTAATGGCTGCTGGTGCTTGGGCGGCTCGCAGCACTCGAACGAACATGCAGCTGTACTAATTAATCGTGTCACTGTCATATCACATAGTAGTTGTTTTGGGCAATCTAAGAGCACATACCATTCAAGATCACATATTCTGTTCATGTAATAATGAAAGTTGAGTCTGACAGCAACACGTAATCGATTGGATGCCTGTCGCATGCTTACAAGCTATGTCGTCGATAGGGCCGAGGAGGATTGCGTCCGTCTTTGCCAAATTCTTACGAAGATTTACCACTCATTACAGGGAGCACAACACTATCTGGTGAAGCTTGCATCTTGAGCTTTCATGTATGGCGCTGTGTTCGGCATCACTCACGACGGTGGATGGAGGAGCCGCATCAAAACTACATCTAGAAGCAGAGATAAAGGATGACTGAGATCACGACCATTCACAAGAAACGCAACACTCGACCAGGATCCTGCAAAGTGTCCCGAACGATTCACGGAACACTTGCCAATTACCACGACAAAGACAGAAACGCCAATTGGCATCATGCACCAGTACATGATCGGAGTAGGTAAATAATGCATGTGTTGCAAGTGACGCCGGTCTGAGTCATAAAGACGGCCAAAAGGCCGACCAGATAGGCACTCAGGTTGCAGGGCCTCCAAGTTGGCAATGGCGGCAAGTTGTACGTACGCGACGTACCATCGCCGGCTGCTCACCAGTCACCTTGGAATGGACGCATCGATCGGCCAGGAGATGAAGGCACTATGCACCTATCTATTTATCCACGTCGTTGTGTCCGCAATGCATGCACTTGATGTAGTACTGATAGCGAAGCCCGGCCACGATGATCCATCCACTGGCCGTGTGCGCCCGTGGCCCCGGCCGGAAGCTCGACCCTCTCCATCTGTATGCAGCCTCTGATGATCGCAAGCTCCAAATCCAGCTGGAGCTGGGCCGTGCTAGTACTGATATTCAGTAGACTGAAAAATTAACGAGAGATCTATCACGGGAGCTATCGGTGGCAATGTGAGGTCTGATCGAGATGCTAAGGGCAACTCCAACGGGGCGATTCATTTTGTCCGCCGCGGTTCGTTTGAGTTGGCGCGGATAAAAGAGAAGATCCAACGCGGCGACCCAAATTCAAATAGTATCCGTTCCAGCGTCCGCGTCAATGCATTTGCGGTCCAAATTTGCGTCCCAAATGCGTCGGCGCGGATGTGGAACGAACGCCACGCGCGCCTTCTCGGTGTCCGTTGTGTCCTCACCTGACGCTCGTCCAACCGCCCGCCACCTATCTGGTCAGATTAAGTTATGACCCCGGGCCCACACGTCAGCAACGGCGGGCGTCCTTTTTTAAGCCGACCGTGCGGCGGGGCCGTCCTCATCCAGCCAGCCCCCGTCCCCATCTAGGCACGCTCGCTTCCCTGTCGCCGGCAAACCCTAGCCAACCCTAGCCACCCCAGCCGTGCCAAATGGGGCTCTTCTCCGGCGTCGGCAGCAGCAGCAAGGCCAAGGGCAAGTCGCCCGCAACCCCCTTTCCCCCGGAGTTTCTCCCGCCTCCGTCGGCGCTAGCTCGCCGGCCGAGGTAGAGCGTCAACGTGCCGGTGCACCAGGCGGAGTGACACTAGCAGCATCGCGTGCCTCTCCCATACCCCGACGCCACCCTGTCGCACAATTGGCACCTAGATCCGGAGAGGATCCCGGTGCCGGCGGTCCCGCGGTCGGCCGGGGCACACGCGGAGGAGGTGCGGCGCCGGCGGGCGCTCCTGACACCGCTTCGCGACTCCGCCTACGCCTCGGACTCGCCCAACTAGGCGCGCTGATTCTCCTTTGAGCACGAGGAGGCGAGGCGACGCGGCGTCCGCGAGGCCGACCGCACTGTGCCACCGCTCCCGCTCGTCGTCCGCGAGGAGGACCAGGCGGCGGAGGCCGCCTACCAAGCTGCCCTTGCGGCGGTCTACGCGGAGAGCGAGGAGGACGAGCGGCGCAGGGCGGCGGCGGCAGAGGAAAAGGAGGCACGTACGAGGCGGCAATGGGGCAGGCCATGGCCCTCTCCGCAGCGGGCGACTGCGTCCTGCCGTCGGTGACCCCGTCGGCCCCTGTGAAGGCCGAGCCAGAGCCGGAGCCCATCGAACGCTACTCCTGGACGGGAGTAGTGCGGGAGTGTGTCCGTGTGCCGCCAGTCTGGGTGGGGGCGACGCCGGCACAGGAGGCAGCGTACCTCGAGCACTGGCGCCACATCTGACTGGCCAAGGAGCACCGTGACGGCGAGTACCTCGAGATGCTCGAGCGCGACGCCGAGGCCGAGCAGCGCGACGCCGAGGAGGATGCGCGCCAGGCCGCGGCGGCCGCACAACCCGCGCCGGCGCCGGCACAACCCACGCCCGACATGAACGCCATCTGGAACTCAGCATTCTCCTGGGGACGCTCATCGACCTTACGGACCTCGAGGACGACGACGACGATGTCTAGGGCAGCGCGTCGCCTCATAGTTTATTTTGCCTTTTGTTTTTTTAATGCTAATATAGACGCGTGGACTCTCGCCGGCCTTCGTGGCCGGCTATATTATATAATTATTGTGTGTTTTATTTATTTATTACTCGGGCTGTCAAAAGATAGATCGGATCAGTATTGGACGCATACATCGACCCAAACACGAAAGCGGACGTTCGTGTCCGCCTGAGCGATTCAAACGGACAAAAAAGATAAATAAAATCGTTGTTCATTTGAGTCGGCCTGTTGCTCTAAGATAGGCTATCGTGATATAGCTTCGTCGGCCAGGCAGAGAGGCCTAGAATATGCGTGTGGTATGGCCAGTGATATGGATATGAGTCAGAAAGACGGGCACCTGCCGAGTGCCGACGATCAAACGGTCAGGCCGCAGGCCCTCGAGTCGGGGACGTAGTATCCGATCATCACCAACAGCCATGGCCGATTGGATCACGGAAACTGCATGCACGCATTATTGCATGACGGACGGCGCATCAGATCTGTCAGGAGACATGACTAAAGCCTAAAGGCTAACGTAGATGTTCTATTGCCCTACAGTGGCCAGTGAGCTGAGGCACATCTGGACCTATTTATTTATCGTCCTTTCTAGTACTCTCTCTCTATATATGCATGTTGTGCTACTTGATCTGGCCAGGTGCGCCGCCTGACCCTGATCCATCCAGTGGCCGTGTGCATGCGTGGCCCCGGCGATTCCATGTCGGCTGCATTTCTACCTTGTTTCCCTCGAATTACCATTGTACGAAAAATTAAGCAACTAGATTTCCCCCTCTTTTCGAAAGAAAAAGACAAGGCACGATGTAGTTCCAAGATAACATGCTCATCGCGATTGTATAGCTTGATATACTCTTTATAACGGTTGAATCAATTCCCTTTTTATCAAACAAAAATAAAGTCCAAGGCAAATACCTCTTGGGAGACAATGCCGGTACAAGTGAGTTACGAGCGCAAACGTACACCTCGTGTCACGCAACTTGCACAATGATCCACAACTCCAAATGGTGGATGAGTCCACTTGCGACGACATGAGTCAAGCAAGTGTGAGTCTATCTGACCACCCCACTAAATCACCATGCCAAAAATTCTTTGCCTTTATCACCTTTCATTTGTCCAGGACTAGACGGTCATAAAGGCAAAGCACTCTTGGATCACCCTAGCCGATTCCAAATTCCCTAATCGGTCACATTTTCGTGCACTCTTCCCTTTTGCACCAGGCCATGAAGAAAAAGGAGGAGTAACTTCTTCTTCTTTTTTTGCGGGGAAAAAGGAGGAGTAACTTCAACTTTTCCATGTTTTCTTAGCTGTACTTTTCCATGTTGGTGCATGCCACAGACCATAGAATCTTCGATATGAAAAGCCATGAAGACTTCTATTGCAAATATCCTGCGACCAGTAGTCAAGTCTCTTGCATTGAACTGGACGCCAGCAGCACCATTGGTAAATTAATGGAGCGGCGTATGATGCACTGAGGATCGGATCTGCAGTATTGGAGGGAGCACATCGATTCAAAAACAAATGATTGACTATTATCACTAGTCCTATTATAGAGATCGCTTGTACTATTATTATCATGAAAGGTTTATTGATCCTTTGATATCATTTCAAATCTGTTTTCGAATAAGTTTGGCCACCATGTGATTTGATATATTTTTGAATCTAGTCTCCGCTTGTGTTAAGTCATTAAACTCGAGAGACCTTTCCCTCTTGTTGGTCGAGAGCTCCAATCAGCGTGGTGGTGTGGCCAGGTGCGACGGCCATCCACCGGCGGCGCACATTTGTGTGTGCACATAGCTTCGGTCTTGTAAAACGTTGATTTTTGCCGATGTGATCATTTGTGTGTATACCTTTGATGTTAGACGTGTGCATTCTAGTCATGTAGAGGCCAAGTATGTGCTGATTGTATTTGTATCCCCTTGATTCCATATTATGAGTGAAAATATCAAGCTTTGTAGAGAAAATATGACACCAATGTGAGCAATACACTTGTAACATAGTAAGCTCATTTTAGGGTTATCTTTGTTCAAATCTTATAGGAATATTGTATGATTTCAGTCCTTCAAAATGTTTCGGATAGAGTATTACTTCTTCTTATGAGCTGCTTTGTATGCAATCCCATAGAGAAAAATTGATCGAATCCAACCATCTAGGACATTTCTTTTTTTTAATGAAAATCATGGTATGCACGTAATCCTATAGGAAAATTCCAGTAATTTTCCTATGGTGCAACCAAACAGTTTCTATACAAATTCCCATGTTTTCAGTTCACATGATTCACTATGTTATGCCACCCAATATGTCATGACATTCCAATACTGCTTTTTTAGAATACCCTGAATCAAATAAGAATGTTTCATCTTTGTATGGATATTTGACCCTTGTTTTGTTGCTCCCAAACTTTTTGTGACCCCATCAACGAAGCCCTCCCTAGTAAGCTAGCCACATTCAATTTTGAAACGCATATTATTTACCGAAAAGCTGCCAGTCGAAGGAATATGCCCTAGAGGCAATAATAAAGTTGTTATTTATATTTCCTTATAGCATGATAAATGTTTATTATTCATGCTAGAATTGTACTAACCGGAAACTTAGTACATGTGTGAATACATAGACAAACAGAGTGTCACTAATATGCCTCTACTTGACTAGCTCGTTAATCAAAGATGGTTAAGTTTCCTAGCCATGGACAAAGAGTTGTCATTTGATGAACGGGATCACATCACTAGAGAATGATGTGATTGACTTGACCCATCCGTTAGCTTAGCACGATGATCGTTTAGTTTACTGCTATTGCTTTCTCCATAACTTATACATGTTCCTATGACTATGAGATTATGCAACTCCCGAATATCGGAGGGACACTTAGTGTGCTATCAAACATCACAACATAACTGTATGACTATAAAGATGCTCTACAGGTGTCTCTGATGGTGTTTGTTGAGTTGGCATAGATCGATATTAGGATTTGTCACTCCGTGTATCGGAGAGGTATCTGTGGGCTCTCTCGGTAATGCACATCACTATAAAGCCTTGCAAGCAATGTGACTAATGGGTTAGTTACGGGATGTTGCATTACAGAACGAGTAAAGAGACTTGCCGGTAACGAGATTGAACTAGGTATTGAGATACCGACGATCGAATCTCGGCCAAGTAACATACTGATGACAAAGGGAACAACGTATGTTGTTATGCGGTTTGACCGATAAAGATCTTCGTAGAATATGTAGAAACCAATATGAGCATCCAGGTTCCGCTATTGGTTATTGACCGGAGATGAGTCTCGGTCATGTCTACATAGTTCTCGAACCCGTAGGGTCCCCACTCTTAACATTCGGTGACGATCGGTATTATGAGTTTATGTGTTTTGATGTACCAAAGGTTGTTCGGAGTCCTGGATGTGATCACGGGGATGACGAGGAGTCTCGAAATGGCCGAGACATAAAGAACGATATATTGGAAGCCTATGTTTGGACATCGAAATGGTTCCGGGTGAGTTCGAAAATATACCGGAGTACTGGAGGGGTTACCGGAACCCCCCGGGAACTATATGGGCCTTATTGGGCCATGGTGGGAGAGAGGAGAAGGGAGCCTAGGAGCGCCCCCCCCCTCCCAAGCCCAATCCGAACTGGGTGGGGGGCCGCCGCCTCCCCCCCTTTTCTTTCCCCCTCTCTCCCCCTTCCTTCCTCTCCTAATCCAACTAGGGAAGGGGGATCCTACTCCCAGTGGGAGTAGGACTCCCTTGGGCACGCCATAGAGGGCCGGCCCCTCCTCCTCCTCCACTCCTTTATATACGGGGGAGGGGGCACCCCATAGACACACAAGTTGATCTCTTAGCCGTGTGCGGTGCCCCCCTCCACCATAATCCACCTCGGTCATATCGTTGCAGTGCTTAGGCAAAGCCATGTGCCGGTAGCTTCATCATCACCGTCATCACGCTGTCGTGCTGACCAAGCTCTCCCCGGACACTCTGCTGGATCTAGAGTTCGTGGGACGTCACCGAGCTGAACGTGTGCAGATCGCAGAGGTGCCGTACATTCGGTGCTAGGATCGGTCGGATCGTGAAGACGTACGACTACATGAACCGCGTTGTCATAACGCTTCCGCTTACGGTCTACGAGGGTACATAAACAACACTCTCCCCTCTCGTTGCTATGCATCACCTAGATGGATCTTGCATGTGCGTAGGAATTTTTTTGAAATTACTGCGTTTCACAACAGTGGCATTCGATCCAGGTCTATGCGTAGATGTTATATGCATGAGTAGAACAAAAAGGAGTTGTGGGTGTGGGTATATACATGTTGCTTGTCATCACTAGTTGATTCTTGATTCAGCGGTATTATTGGATGAAGCGGCTTAGACCGACATTACGTGTACGCTTACGCGAGACGGGTTTTACCGACGTGCTTCGCACACAGGTGGCTGGTGGGTGTCAGTTTCTCCAACTTTAGTTGAATCGGATTCAATGAACAGGGTTCTTTCTGAAGATCAAAAAGCAATCACTATACCGCGTTGTGGTTTTTGATGCGTAGGTAAAAACGGTTCTTGCTTAGCCCATAGCAGCCACGTAAAACTTGCAACAACAAAATAGAGGACGTCTAACTTGTTTTTGCAGGGCATGTTGTGATGTGATATGGTCAAGACATGATGCTAAATTTTGTTGTATGAGATGATCATATTTTGTAACAGAGTTATCGGCAACTAGCAGGAGCCATATGGTTGTCGCTTTATTGTATGAAATGGAATCACCATGTAATTGCTTTACTTTATCACTAAGCGTTAGCGATAGTCGTAGAAGCAATAGTTGGCGAGACGACAATGATGCTTCGATGAAGATCAAGGTGTCAAGCCGGTGACAATGGTGATCATGGCGGTGCTTTGGATATGGAGATCAAAGGCACAAGATGATGATGGCCATATCATATCACTTATATTGATTGCATGTGATGCTTATCCTTGATGCATCTTATTTTTCTTAGTTCGGCGGTAGCATTATAAGATGACCTCTCACTAATTATCAAGGTATAAGTGTTCTCCCTGAGTATGCGCCGTTCCTACAGTTCGTCATGTCGAGACACCACGTGATGATCGGGTGTGATAAGCTCTATGTTCACATACAACGGGTGCAAGCCAGTTTTGCACACGTGGAATACTCGGGTTAAACATGACGAGCCTAGCATATGCAGATATGGCCTCGGAACACTGAGACCGAAAGGTCGAGCGTGAATCATATAGTAGATATGATCAACATAGTGATGTTCACCATTGAAAACTACTCCATCTCACGTGATGAACGGACATGGTTTAGTTGATATGGATCACGTGATCACTTAGATGATCAGAGAGATGTCTATCTAAGTGGGAGTTCTTAAGTAATTTGATTAATTGAACTTTAATTTATCATGAACTTAGTACCTGATAGTATTTTGCATGTCTATGTTGTTGTAGATAGATGGCCCGTGCTGTTGTCCCGTTGAATTTTAATGCGTTTCTAGAGAAAACTAAGTTGAAAGATGATGGTAGAAATTACATGGACTGGGTCTGTAACTTGAGGGTTATCCTCATTGCTGCATAGAAGAATTATATCCTGGAAGCACCGCTAGGTGACAAACCCGCTGCAGGAGCAACGCCAGATGTTGTGAACACCTGGCAGAGCAAAGCTAATGACTACTCAATAGTTCAGTGTGCCATACTTTACGGCTTAGAACCGAGACTTCAACGATGTTTAGAACGTCATGGAGCATATGAGATGTTCCAGGAGTTGAAGTCAATATTTCAAGCAAATGCCCAAATTGAGAGATATGAAGTCTCCAATAAGTTCTACAACTGTCAGTGAACATATATTCAGAATGTCTGGGTACCACAACCACTTGACTCAACTGAGAGTTTATCTTCTTGATGATAGTGTCATTGATAGATTTCTTCAATCACTGCCACCAAGCTACAAGAGCATCGTGATGAACTATAATATGCAATGGATGGATAAGTCGATTCCCGAGCTCTTCGCAATGCTAAAGGCTACAGAGGTAGAAATCAAGAAGGAGCATCAAGTGTTGATGGTCAACAAGACCACCAGTTTCATGAAAAAGGGTAAAGGTAAGAAGGGGAACTTCAAGAAAAACAGCAAGCAAGTTGCTGCTCAAGTGAAGAAGCCCAAGTCTGGACATAAGCCTGAGACTGAGTGCTTCTACTGCAAAGGGACTGGTCACTGGAAGCGGAACTGCCAAAAGTATTTGGCGGAGAAGAAGGATGGCAAAGTGAAAGGTATATTTGATATACATGTTATTGATGTGTACCTTACTAATGCTCGCAGTAACACCTGGGTATTTGATGCTGGTTCTGTTGCTAATATTTGCAACTTGAAACAGGGGCTACGGATTAAGCGAAGATTGGCTAAGGACGAGGTGACAATGCGCGGGGGAAATAGTTCCAAAGTCGATGTGATCGTCGTCGGCACGCTACATCTACATCTACCTTCGGGATTAGTATTAGACCTAAATAATTGTTATTTGGTGCCAGCATTGAGCATGAACATTATATCTGGATCTTGTTTGATGCGAGACGATTATTCATTTAAATCAGAGAATAATGGTTGTTCTATTTATATGAGTAATATCTTTTATGGTCATGCAACCTTGATGAGTGGTCTATTTTTACTAAATCTTGATAGTAGTGATACACATATTCATAGTATTGAAGCCAAAAGATATAAGTTTAATAATGATAGTGCAACTTATTTGTGGAACTGTCGTTTAGGTCATATTGGTGTAAAGCGCATGAAGAAACTCCATGCTGATGGGATTTTGGAATCATTTGATTATGAATCACTTGATGCTTGCGAACCATGCCTCATGAGGCAAGATGACTAAGACTCCGTTCTCCAGAACAATGGAGCAAGCAACAGACTTGTTGGAAATAATACATACTGATGTACGCGGTCCGATGCGTGTTGATGCTCGCGGCGGGTATCGTTATTTTCTTACCTTCACAGATGATTTGAGTAGATATGGGTATATCTACTTAATGAAACATAAGTCTGAAACATTTGAAAAGTTTAAAGAATTTTAGAGTGAAGTGGAAAATCATCGTAACAAGAAAATTAAGTTTCTACGATCTGATCGTGGAGGTGAATATTTGAGTTATGAGTTTGTTCTTCATTTAAAAAATGCGGAATAGTTTCGCAACTCACGCCACCTGAAACACCACAACGTAATGGTGTGTCCGAACATCGTAACCGCACTTTATTAGATATGGTGCGATCTATGATGTCTCTCACTGATATACCGCTATCGTTTTGGAGTTATCCTTTAGAGACGGCTGCATTCACGTAAAATAGGGCACCATCAAAATCCGTTGAGACGACACCTTATGAACTATGGTTTGGCAAGAAACCCAAGTTGTCGTCTCTTAAAGTTTGGGGCTGCGATGCTTATGTGAAAAAGCTTCAACCTGATAAGCTCGAACCAAAATTGGAGAAATGTGTCTTCATAGGATACCCAAAGGAAACTGTTGGGTACACCTTCCATCACAGATCCGAAGGTAAGATATTCGTTCCTAAGAATGGATCCTTTCTAGAGAAGGTGTTCCTCTCGAAAGAAGTGAGTGGGAGGAAAGTAGAACTTGATGAGGTAATTGTACCTCCTCCCTTATTGGAAAGTAGTTCATCACTGAAATCAGTTCGAGTGATTCCTACACCAGTAAGTGGGGAAGCTATTGATGATGATCATGAAACTTCTGATCAAGTTACTAGCGAACCTCGTAGGTCAACCAGAGTAAGATCCTCACCAGAGTGGTATGGTAATCCTGTTCTGGAGGTCATGTTACTTGACCATGACGAACCTACGAACTATGAGGAAGCGATGATGAGCCCAGATTCCACAAAATGGCTTGAGGCTATGAAATCTGAGATGGGATCCATGTATGAGAACGAAGTGTGGACTTTGGTTGACTTGCCTGATGATCGGCAGGCCATATAGAATAAATGGATCTTCAAGAAGAAGACTGACGCTGACGGTAATGTTACTATCTACAAAGCTTGACTTGTTGCAAAAGGTTTTCGATAAGTTCAAGGAGTTGACTACGATGAGACCTTCTCACCAGTAGCGATGCTTAAGTCCGTCCGAATCATGTTAGCTATTGCCGCATTTTATGATTATGAAATTTGGCAAATGGATGTCAAAACTGCATTCCTTAATGAATATCTTAAAGAAGAGTTGTATATGATGCAACCAGAAGGTTTTGTCGATCCGAAAGGTGCTAACAAAGTGTGCAAGCTCCAGCGATCCATTTATGGACTGGTGCAAGCCTCTCGGAGTTGGAATATACGCTTTGATAGTGTGATCAAAGCATATGGTTTTATACAGACTTTTGGAGAATCCTATATTTACAAGAAAGTGAGTGGGAGCTCTGTAGCATTTCTGATATTATATGTGGATGACATATTGTTGATCGGAAATGATACTGAATTTCTGAATAGCATAAAAGGATACTTGAATAAGAATTTTTCAATGAAAGACCTCGGTGAAGTTGCTTATATATTGGGCATCAAGATCTATAGAGATAGATCAAGACGCTTAATTGGACTTGCCTTGACAAAGCACATACCTTGATAAAGTTTTGAAGAAGTTCAAAATGGATCAAGCAAAGAAAGGGTTCTTGCCTGTGTTACAAGGTGTGAAGTTGAGTCAGACTCAATGCCCAACCACTGCAGAAGATAGAGAGAAATTGAAAGTCATTCCCTATGCTTTAGCCATAGGTTCTATCATGTATGCAATGTTGTGTACCAGACCTGATGTTTGCCTTGCTATTAGTTTGGCAGGGAGGTACCAAAGTAATCCAAGAGTGGATCACTGGACAGCGGTCAAGAACATCCTGAAATACCTGAAAAGGACTAAGGATATGTTTCTCGTTTATGGAGGTGACAAAGAGCTCATCATAAATGGTTATGTCGATGCAAGCTTTGACACTGATCCGTATGACTCTGAGTCACAAATCGGATATATATTTTTATTAAATGGTGGAGCTGTCAGTTGGTGCAGTTCTAAGCAGAGCATCATGGCGGGATCTACATGTGAAGCAAAGTACATAGTTGCTTCGGAAGCAGCAAATGAAGGAGTCTGGATGACGGGGTTCATATCCGATCTAGGTGTCATACCTAGTGCATCGGGTCCAATGAAAATCTTTTGTGACAATACTGGTGCAATTGCCTTGGCAAAGGAATCCAGATTTCACAAGAGAACCAAGCACATCAAGAGACGCTTCAATTCCATCCTGCTACCTCTTGAGCACTGCGTTGGTTTTCCCCGAAGAGGAAGGGATGATGCAGCAAAGTAGCGTAAGTATTTCCCTTAGTTTTTGAGAACCAAGGTATCAATCCAGTAGGAGGCTACACGCGAGTCCCTCGTACCTGGACAAAACAAATAAATCCTCGCAACCAACGCAAATAGGGGTTGTCAATCCCACTAAGGCCACTTACAAGAGTGAGATCTGATAGATATGATAAAGATAATATTTTTGGTATTTTTGTGATAAAGATGCAAAGTAAAATAAAGGAAAAGTAAATAAATAAGTAGTAGGAGATCAATATGATAAAGATAGACCCGGGGGCCATAGGTTTCACTAGTGGCTTCTCTCGAGAGCATAAGTATTCTACGGTGGGTGAACAAATTACTGTTGAGCAATTGATAGAAGTGTGCATAGTTATGAGAATATCTAGGTATGATCATGTATATAGGCATCACGTCCGAGACAAGTAGACCGACTCTTGCCTGCATCTACTACTATTACTCCACTCATCGACCGCTATCCAGCATGCATCTAGAGTATTAAGTTAAAAACAGAGTAACGCCTTAAGCAAGATGACATGATGTAGAGGGATAGACTCATGCAATATGATGAAAACCCCATCTTGTTTTCCTCGATGGCAACAATACAATATGTGGCTTGCTGCCCCTACTGTCACTGGGAAAGGACACCACAAGATTGAACCCAAAGCTAAGCACTTCTCCCATTGCAAGAAAGATCAATCTACTAGGCCAAACCAAACTAATAATTCGAAGAGACTTGAAAAGATAACCAATCATACATAAAAGAATTCAGAGAAGATTCAAATATTATTCATAGATAGACTTGATCATAAACCCACAATTCATGGGTCTCAACAAACACACCGCAAAAAGAAGATTACATCGAATAGTTCTCCACAAGAGAGGGGGAGAACATTGTATTGAGATCCAAAAGGAGAGAAGAAGCCATCTAGCTACTAACTATGGACCCGTAGGTCTGAGGTAAACTACTCACACTTCATCGGAGGGGCTATGGTGTTGATGTAGAAGCCCTCCGTGATCGATGCCCCCTCCGGCAGAGCTCCGGAACAGGCCCCAAGATGGGATCTCGTGGATACAGAAAGTTGCGGCGGTGGAATTAGGTTTTTGGCTCCGTATCTGATCGTTTGGGGTACATAGGTATATATAGGAGGAAGGAGTACATCGGTGGAGCAACAGGGGGCCCACGAGGGTGGAGGGCGCGCATGGGGGGTAGGCGCGTCCCCTACCTCGTGGCCTCCTCTTTTCTTTCTTGACGTAGGGTCCAAGTCTCCCGGGTCTTGTTCGTTGAGAAAATCACGTTCCCGAAGGTTTCATTCCGTTTGGACTCCGTTTGATATTCTTTTCTTCGAAACCCTAAAACAGGCAAAAAACAGCAATTCTGGGCTGGGCCTTCGGTTAATAGGTTAGTCCCAAAAATAATATAAAAGTGGATAATAAAGCCCAATAATGTCCAACACAGTAGATAATATAGCATGGAGCAATAAAAAATTATAGATACGTTGGAGACGTATCACATCCGCGATCAAGTCAAGGAGGGAGACATAGAGATTTGCAAGATACATACAGCTGAATGTTGCAGACTCGTTGACTAAGCCTATCTCACGAGCAAAACATGATCAGCACCAAAACTCCATGGGTGTTAGAATCATCACAATGTAATCTAGACTATTGACTCTAGTGCAAGTGGGAGACTGAAGGAAATATGCCCTGGAGGCAATTATAAAGTTTTTATTTATATTTCCTTATATCATGATAAATGTTTATTATTCATGCTCGAATTGTACTAACCGGAAACTTAGTACATGTGTGAATACATAGACAAACGGAGTGTCACTAGTATGCCTCTACTTGACTAGCTTGTTAATCAAAGACGGTTAAGTTTCCTAGCTATGGACAAAGAGTTGTCATTTGATGAACGGGATCACATCATTAGAGAATGATGTGATTGACTTGACCCATCCATTAGCTTAGCACGATGATCGTTCACTTTACTGCTATTTCTTTCTCCATAACTTATACATGTTCCTATGACTATGAGATTATGCAACTCCCGAATACCGGAGAAACACTTAGTGCGCTATCAAACGTCCCAACATAACTGGCCGACTATAAAGATGCTCTATAGGTGTCTCCGATGGTGTTTGTTGAGTTGGCATAGATCGAGATTAGGATTTATCACTCCGTGTATCGGAGAGGTATCTCTGGGCCCTCTCGGTAATGCATGATAACCCACAAGTATAGGGGATCGCAAAGATATTTAGTAGCAGTATTCAACCCAAATTTATTGATTCGACACAAGGGGATCCAAAGAATATTCTTAAGTATTAGCAGCTGAGTTGTCAATTCAACCACACCTTGAAACTTAATATCTGTAGCAAGATATTTAGTAGCAAAGTAATATGATAGTAGTGGTAACGATAGCAAAAGTAATATTTTTGGTTTTATAGTGATTGTAACAGTAGCAATAGAAAAGTAAATAAGTGAAGAACAATATGTGAAAAGCTCGTAGGCAATGGATCAGTGATGGAGAATTATGTCGGATGCGATCAATCATGCAACAGTTATAACATATTGTGACATAGAACTAGCTCCAGTTCATCAATGTAATGTAGGTGTATATTCCGAATATAGTCAGACGTGCTTATGGAAAAGAACTTGCATGGCATCTTTTGTCTTACCTTCCCGTGGCAGCGGGGTCCTATTGGAAAGTAAGTGATATTAAGGCCTCCTTTTAATAGAGTACCGGACCAAAGCATTAACACATAGTGAATACATGAACTCCTCAAACTACGATCATCGTCGGTAAGTATCCCGATTATTGTCACTTCGGGGTTAATGAATCATAACACATAATAGGTGACTTTAGATTTGCAAGATAGGATCAAGAACTCACACACACACACACACACACACACACACACACACACACACACACACACACACATATATATATATATATATATATATATATATATATATATATATTCATGAAAACATAATAGGTTCACATCTGAAATCATGGCACTCGGGCCCTAGTGACAAGCATTAAGCATAGCAAAGTCAAAGCAACATCAATCTCAGAATATAGTGGATACTAGGGATCAAACTCTAACAAAACTAACCCGATTACATGATAAATCTCATCCAACCCATCACTGTCCAGCAAGCCTATGATGGAATTACTCACGCACGACGGTGAACATCATGAAATTGGTGATGGAGGAAGGTTGATGATGATGATGGCGATGGATTCCCCTCTTCGGAGCCCCGAACGGACTCTAGATCAGCCCTCCCGAGAGAGTTTAGGGATTGCCGAAGGCTCCGTATCGTAAAAATGCGATGAGTCCTTCTCTTTGATTTTTTTCTCCCCGAAAGTGAATATATGGAGTCAAGATGGACGTGGTGGAGCATCAGGGGGCCCACGAGGCAGGGGGCGCGCCCCCACCCTCGTGGATAGGGTGTGGGTCCCCTTACCTGGATCTTTTCGCGAGTATTTTTTATATATTCGAAAAATAATCTCCGTTGATTTTCTGGTCATTCCGAGAACTTTTATTTCTGCACAAAAGTAACACCATGGCAATTCTGCTGAAAACAGTGTCTGTCCGGGTTAGGTCCATTCAAACCATGCAAGTTAGAGTCCAACACAAGGGCAAAAGTGTTTGGAAAAGTAGATACGACAGAGACATATCAACTCCCCCAAGCATAAACGTTTACTTGTCCTCAAGCAATTCAGTTGATAAACTAAAAGTGATAAAGAAAAACTTTTACAAACTCTGTTTGGTCTTGTTGTTGCAAATATGTAAAGCCAGCATTCAAGTTTTCAGCAAAGATTATGAACTAACCATATTCACAATAACACTTAGGTCTCATGTTTACTCATATCAATGGCATAATCAACTAGTGAGCAATCATAATAAATCTCGGATGACAACACTTTCTCAAAACAATCATAATATGATATAACAAGATGGTATCTCGCTAGCCCTTTCTGAGACTGCAAAACATAAATGCAGAGCACCTTTAAAGATCAAGGACTGACTAGACATTGTAATTCATGGTAAAAGAGATCCAGTCAAGTCATACTCAATGTAAACTAACAATAATACATGCAAATGACAGCGGTGCTTTCCAACCGGTGCTTTTTAATAAGAGGATGATGACTCAACATAAAAGTAAATAGATAGGCCCTTCTCAGAGGGAAGCAGGGATTTGTATAGGTGCCAGAGTTCAATTTTGAAATAGAGATGAATAATATTTTGAGCGGTATACTTTCTTTGTCAACATAACAACCGAGAGATCTCGATATCTTCCATGCTACACACATTATAGGTGGTTCCCAAGCAGAATGGTAAAGCTTATACTCCCCCACCACAACCAAGCATTAATCAATGGCTTGCCCGAAATAACGGGTGCCTCCAACTAACAACAATCCTGGGGGAGTTTTGTTTGCAATTATTTTGATTTGATTTGAGCATGGGACTGGGCATCCCGGTGACCAACCATTTTCTCATGAGTGAGGAGCAGAGTCCACTCCTCTTGAGAATAACGCGTCTAGCATGGAAGATACAGACAACCCTAGTTGATACATGAGCTATTCAAGCATACAAAACAGAATGTTTATTTGAAGGTTTAGAGTTTGTCACATACAAATTTAGTTGGAACGGCAGGTAGATACCGTATATAGGAAGGTATGGTGGACTCATATGGAATAACTTTGGGGTTTATGGAATTAGATGCACACGCAGTATTCCCGCTTAGTACAAGTGAAGGCTAGAAAGAGTCTGGGAAGCGACCAGCTAGAGAGCGACAACAGTCATGAACAAGCATTAAAATTAATCAACACTGAATGCAAGCATGAGTAGGATATAATTCACCATGAACATAAATATCGTAGAGGCTATGTTGATTTTGTTTCAACTACATGCGTGAACATGTGCCGAGTCAAGCCACTCGAATCGTTCAAAGGAGGATACCACCCCATCATACCACATCACAACCATTTCAATAGCATGTTGGCACACAAGGTAAACCATTATAAACTCCTACCTAATTAAGCATGGCATAAGCAACTATAATCTCTAATTTTCATTGCAACATGTTTCATTCATAATAGGCTGAATCAGGAGCGATGAACTAACCATATTTACAAAAACAAGAGCGGTCGAGTTCATACCACCTTTTCTCATCTCAATCAGTTCATCATATATCGTCATTATTGCCTTTCACTTGTGATGTCTACTACACAACCTTCTTCTTGTAGACGTTGTTGGGCCTCCAAGTGTAGAGGTTTGTAGGACAGTAGCAAATTTCCCTCAAGTGATGACCTAAGGTTTATCAATCCATAGGAGCCGTAGGATGAAGATGGTCTCTCTCAAGCAACCCTGCAACCAAATAACAAAGAGTCTCTTGTGTCCCCAACACACCCAATACAATGGTAAATTGTATAGGTGCACTAGTTCGGCGAAGAGATGGTGATACAAGTGGTATATGGATGGTAGATAAAGGTTTTTGTAATCTGAAAATATAAAAGCAGCAAGGTATCTAATGATAAAAGTGAGCGTAAATGGTATTGCAATGATAGGAAACAAGGCCTAGGGCTCATACTTTCACTAGTGCAAGTCCTCTCAACAATAATAACATAATTGGATCACATAACTATCCCTCAACATGCAACAAAGAGTCACTCCAAAGTCACTAGTAGCAGAGAACAAACGAAGAGATTATGGTAGGGTACGAAACCACCTCAAAGTTATTCTTTCCAATCAATCTGTTGAGATATTCCTATAAGTGTCACAAACAGCCCTAGAGTTCGTACTAGAATAACACCCTAAGACACAAATCAACCAAAACCCTAATGTCACCTAGATACTCCAATGTCACATCAAGTATCCGTGGGTATGATTATACGATATGCATCACACAATCTCAGATTCATCTATTCAACCAACAGATGGAACCTCAAAGAGTGCCCCAAAGTTCCTACCGAAGAATTACGATGAAAACGTGTGCCAACCCCTATGCATAGGTTCATGGGCGGAACCCGCAAGTTGATCACCAAAACATACATCAAGTGAATCACGTGATATCCCATTGTCACCACAGATACGCACGGCAAGACATACATCAAGTGTTCTCAAATCTTTAAAGACTCAATCCAATAAGATAACTTCAAAGGGGAAACTCAATCCATTACAAGAGAGTAGAGGGGGGAGAAAACATCATGGGATCCAAATATAATAGCAAAGCTCGCGATACATCAAGATCGTATCACCTCAAGAACACGAGAGAGAGAGAGAGAGAGAGAGAGATCAAACACATAGCTACCGGTACATACCCTCAGCCCCGAGGGAGAACTACTCCCTCCTCGTCATGAAGAGCACCGGGATGATGAAGATGGCCACCGGAGAAGGATTCCCCCTCCGGCAGGGTGCCAGAACGGGTCTAGATTGGTTTTTGGTGGCTACGGAGGCTTCTGGCGGCGGAACTCCCGATCTATTGTGCTCCCCGATCGTTTTAGGGTATATGGAGATATATAGGCGGAAGAAGTACGCCAGGGGGGCCACGAGGGTGGAGGGCGTGCCCAGGGGGTTGGCACGTCCCCTGCCTCGTGGCTTCCTCGTTGCTTCCCTTACGTGCACTCCAAGTCTTCTGGGCTTCTTCTGATCCAAAAATAAGTTCCGTGAAGTTTCAGGTCAATTGGACTCCGTTTGATTTTCCTTTTCTACGATATTCTAAAACAAGGAAAAAAACAGAAACTGGCACTGGGCTCTGGGTTAATAGGTTAGTCCCAAAAATCATATAAAATAGCATATAAATGCATATAAAACATCCAAGGTTGATAATATAATAGCATGGAACAATAAAAAATTATAGATACGTTGGAGACGTATCAATTTGCACGACCGAATAGTGTGGATAATAATAATAGTGCATATGCATTGGACTAAGCTGGAATCTGCAAGCATTCAATTTAAAAGAGAAGACAAGGTAATATGGCCTCTTTGTTAGATCAACAATAATGCATAACAGAGCCACTCAACATTTTCATTATAGTCTTGTCCTCTCGACCCCCAAAGAAAAGAAATAAAACAAAACTATTTACACAGGAAAGCTCCCAACAAGCAAAAGAAGAACGAGAAATCTTTTTGAGTTTTCTTTTTAATTACTACTACTACTACAGGCATGGAAAATAAACTAGCTAAAAGCTACAACTATTTTTTTTGGTTTTTCTTAAGGTTTGTCAAACCCACAAGAAGAAAGCGAGAAAATGAAAATAAACTAGCATGGATGATACAATGAAAAAGTATGAGCACCGACAATTGGCATGAGTGTGTGAACATGAATGTAAGGTCGGTGGGAAATACGTAGTCCCCCAAGCTTAGGCTTTTGGCCTAAGTTGGTCTATGCCCAAGGATGGCCTGGTGGATATCCGAAGTTGAAGCTGGGATCGTACTGAGATGCATCAGCTACTGCTCGGAGAGCTGCAGCTTGGAGGCGAGCTGCCTCCTTCCTCCTCTCGTACTCATTCGCCTCCTCCATGGTTATAACATATCTCCTTTTTGCCTGAAGGTCAAAGAAAGCAGGAGCAGGGAGAGCGATGTGATAGGTGCGTCGTCTGTCAAAGATTAGTCGGTACAAAAGGGACTGATCGTTCCTCTCAACAAACTGATGACGAACCATAGCATTATAATTTAAATAAGCAGGAGGCAACTCAATATCATATCCACGTATGGGTATCTCAAGAAAATCAGCTAAACGGGTTGCATAAATTCCACCAAAGAAATCTCCATTAATTCTATTATTATGCAACCTACGTGCAACAATGGCCCCCAAGTTATATTGTCTATCTCCTAATACATCACTCTTGAGAACACTTAGATTGTTGGGGAACGTAGCAGAAATTCAAAAAATTTCCTACGTAACACCAAGATCTATCTATGGAGAGACCAGCAACGAGTAGAAAGGGGAGGAGAGTTTGCATCTACATACCCTTGTAGATCGCTAAGCGGAAGCGTTCAAGTGAACGGGGTTGATGGAGTCGTACTCGTCGTGATTCAAATCACCGATGATCAAGTGTCGAACGGACGGCACCTCCGCGTTCAACACACGTACAGCCCGGTGACGTCTCCCACGCCTTGATCCAGTAAGGAGAGAGGGAGAGGTTGAGGAAGACTCCATCCAACAGCAGCACAACGGCGTGGTGGTGATGGAGGAGGAGCGTGGCAATCCCGCAGGGCTTCGCCGAGCACCTACGGGAGAGGAGATGTGTCACGGGAGGGAGAGGGAGGCAACCAAAGGCCTTAGGTATCATTGCTCCTCCTTTTCCCCACTATATATAGGGCCAAGGGAGAGGGGAGGGCGCAGCCTTGCCCCCTCCTCCAAGGAAGGGGGTGCGGCTAAGGATGGGGAGGAGTCCATCCTCCCCAAGGCACCTCGGAGGTGCCTTCCCCCTTTAGGACTCTTCCCTCTCCAAGTTTCCTTGCGCATGGGCCTCTTGGGGCTGGTGCCCTTGGCCCATGTAGGCCAAGGCGCACCCCCTACAGCCCATGTGGCCCCCCGGGGCAGGTGGCCCCACCCGGTGGGCCCCCGGGACCCTTCCGGTGGTCCCGGTACAATACCGATGACCCCGAAACTTGTCCCGATTGCCGAAACAGGACTTCCTATATATAAATCTTTACCTCCGGACCATTCCGGAACTCCTCGTGACGTCCGGGATCTCATCCGGGACTCCGAACAACATTCGGTTACCACATACAAGCTTCCTTTATAACCCTAGCGTCATCGAACCTTAAGTGTGTAGACCCTACGGGTTCGGGAGACATGCAGACATGACCAAGACGTTCTCCAGTCAATAACCAACAGCGGGATCTGGATACCCATGTTGGATCCCACATGTTCCACGATGATCTCATCGGATGAACCACGATGTCAAGGACTCAATCGATCCCGTATTCAATTCCCTTTGTCTAGCGGTATTTTACTTGCCCGAGATTCGATCGTCGGTATACCGATACCTTGTTCAATCTCGTTACCGGCAAGTCACTTTACTCGTTCCGTAACACATCATCCCGTGATCAACTCCTTGGTCACATTGCGCATATGATGATGTCCTACCGAGTGGGCCCAGAGATACCTCTCCGTTTACACGGAGTGACAAATCCCAGTCTCGATCCGCATAAAACAATAGATACTTTCGGAGATACCCGTAGTGCACCTTTATAGTCACCCAGTTACGTTGTGACGTTTGATACACCCAAAGCACTCCTACGGTATCCAGGAGTTACACGATCTCATGGTCAAAGGAAGAGATACTTGACATTGGCAAAGCTCTAGCAAACGAACTACACGATCTTTTGTGCTAGTCTTAGGATTGGGTCTTGTCCATCACATCATTCTCCTAATGATGTGATCCCGTTATCAACGACATCCAATGTCCATAGCCAGGAAACCATGACTATCTGTTGATCACAACGAGCTAGTCAACTAGAGGCTCACTAGGGACATATTGTGGTCTATATATTCACACGTGTATTACGATTTCCGGATAATACAGTTATAGCATGAATAAAAGACAATTATCATGAACAAGGAAATATAATAATAATACTTTTATTATTGCCTCTAGGGCATATTTCCAACAGTCTCCCACTTGCACTAGAGTCAATAATCTAGTTCACATCGCCATGTGATTAACACTCACAGGTCACATCGCCATGTGACTAATACCCAAGAGTTTACTAGAGTCAGTAGTCTAGTTCACATCACTATGTGATTAACACTCAATGAATTTTATGTTTGATCATGTTGCTTGTGAGAGAGGTTTTAGTCAACGGGTCTGAACCTTTCAGATCCGTGTGTGCTTTACAAATCTCTATGTCATCTCCTAGATGCAGCTACCACGCTCTATATGGAGCTATTCCAAATAACTGTTCTACTTGGAGCTATTCTAAATTGTTGCTCCATTATATGTATCCGGTCTCTCTACTCAGAGCTATCCGGATAGGTGTCAAGCTTGCATCGTCGTAACCTTTACGACGAACTCTTTTACCACCTCCATAATCGAGAAAAATTCCTTAGTCCACTAGTTACTAAGGATAACTTTGACCGCTGTCCTGTGAGCCATTCTTGGATCACTCTTGTACCCCTTGACTGACTCATGGCAAGGCACACTTCAGGTGCGGTACACAGCATAGCATACTGAAGAGCATACGTCTTAAGCATAGGGGACGACCTTCGTCCTTTCTCTCTATTCTGCCGTGGTCGAGCTTTAAGTCTTAACTTCGTACCTTACAACTCAGGCAAGAACTCCTTCTTTGACTGGTCCATCTTGAACACCTTCAAGATCATGTCAAGGTATGTGCTCATTTGAAAATATTATTAAGCGTTTTGATCTATCCTTATAGATCTTGACGCTCAATGTTCAAGTAGCTTAATCCAGGCTTCCCATTGAAAAACACCTTTCAAATAACCCTATATGCTTTCTAGAAATTCTACGTCATTTCTGATCAACAATATGTCAACAACATATACTCATCAGAAATTCTATAGTGCTCCCACTCACTTCTTTGGAAATACAAGTTTCTCATAAACTTTGTACAAACCCAAAATCTTTGATCATCATCAAAGCATACATTCCAACTCCGAGATGCTTACTCCAGTCCTTAGAAGGATCGCTGGAGCTAGCATACCTTTTAGCATCCTTAGGATCGACAAAAACTTTCTGATTGTATTATATACAACCTTTCCTCACGAAAACTGGTAAGGAAACTCGTTTTGATATCCATCTGCCAGATTTCATAAATACAGCTAATGCTAACATGAATCCGACGGACTTTAAGCATCGCTATGGATGAGAAAATCTCATCGTAGTCAACTCCTTGAACTTGTGAAAAACTTTTCGCCACAAGTCGAGCTTCATGGACGGTGACATTACCATCCACGTCCGTCTTCTTCTTAAAGATCCATTTATCTCAATGGATTGCCCATCATCGGGCAAGTCCATCAAAGTCCATGCTTTGTTCTGATATATGGATACTATCTCGGATTTCATGGCTTCTAACCATTTGTCGGAATTTGGGCCCACCATCGCTTCTCCATAGCTCGTAGGTTCATTGTTGTCTAGCAACATGGCTTTTAAGACAGGATCACCTTACCACTCCGAAGTAGTACGTGTCCTTGTCGTCCTACGAGGTTTGGTAGTGACTTGATCCGAAGTTTCATGATCAATATCATAAGCTTCCACTTCAATTGGTGTAGGTGCCACAGGAACAACTCCCTGTGCCCTGTCACACACTAGTTGAAGAGACGGTTCAATAACCTCATCAAGTCTCCACCATTCTCCCACTCAATTCTTTCGAGAGAAACTTTTCCTCGAGAAAGGACCCGATTCTAGAAACAATCCATATTGCTTTCGGATCTGAATTAGGAGGTATACCCAACTGTTTTGGGTTTCCTATGAAGATGCATTTTATCCGCTTTGGGTTCGAGCTTATCAACCTGAAACATTTCCATATAAGCGTCGTGCCCCAAACTTTCAAGAAACGACAACTTAGGTTTCTCTAAACCATAATTCATACGGTGTCATCTCAACGGAATTACGTGGTGCCCTATTTAAAATGAATGTGGTTGTCTCTAATGCCTAACCCATGAACAATAGTGGTAATTCGATAAGAGACATCATGGTACGCACCATATCCAATAGGGTGCAACTATGATGTTCGGACACACCATCACACTATGGTGTTCCAGGCGGTATTAATTGTGAAACATTTTCCACAATGTCTTAATTGTGTGCCAAAACTCGTAACTCAGATATTCATCTCTATGATCGTATCATAGACATTTTATCCTCTTGTCACAATGATCTTCTACTTCACTCTGAAATTACTTGAACCATTCAATAATTCAGACTTGTGTTTCATCAAGTAAATATATACAACATCTACTCGAATCATCTGTGAAGTAAGAACATAATGATATTCACTGCATGCCTCAGCACTCATTGGACTACACACATCAAAATGTGTTACTTCCAACAAGTTGCTATCTTGTTCCATCTTACTGAAAATGAGGCTTTTCAGTCATCTTGCCCATGTGGTATGATTTGCATATCTCAAGTGATTCAAAATCAAGTGAGTCCGAACGATCCATTTGCATGGAGTTTCTTCATGCATATACACCAATAGACATGGTTCGCATGTCTCAAACTTTTCAAAACGAGTGAGTCCAAAGATCCATCAACATGGAGCTTCTTCATGCGTTTTATACCATTATGACTTACATGGCAGTGCCACAAGTAAGTGGTACTATCATTATTATCTTATATCTTTTGGCATGAAAATGTGTATCACTACGACCGAGATTCAATAAACCATTCCTTTAGGTGCAAGACCATTGAAGGCATTATTCAAAAATAGAGTAACCATTATTCTCCTTAAATGAATAACCGTATTGCGATAGACATAATCCAATCATGTCTATGCTCAACGCAAACACCAATCTCGGTGGTAGAGGGAGCGTGCGATGCTTGATCATATCAACCTTGGAAACACTTCCAACATATATCGTCAGCTTACCTTTAGCTAGTCTCCGTTTATTCCGTAGCTTTTATTTCGAGTTACTAACACTTAGCAACCGAACCGGTATCCAATACCCTGGTGCTACTAGGAGTACTAGTAAAGTACACATTAACATAATGTATATCCAATATACTTCTATCGACCTTGCCAGCCTTCTCATCTACCAAGTATCTAGGGTAATGCCGCTCCAGTGGTTGTTCCCCTTATTACAGAAGCACTTAGTCTCGGGTTTCGGTTCAACCTTGGGTTTCCTCACTAGAGCAGCAGCTGAATTGTCGTTTCATGAAGTATCCCTTTGTTCCCTTGCCCTTCTTGAAACTAGTGGTTTCACCAACCATCAACAATTGATGCTCCTTCTTGATTTCTACTTTCGCGGTGTCAAACAACGCGAATATTTCAAGGATCATCATATCTATCCCTGATATGTTATAGTTCATCACAGAGCTCTAGCAGCTTGGTGGTAATGACTTCGGAGAAACTATCACTATTTCATCTAGAAGGTCAACTCCCACTCGATTCAAGTGATTGTTGCACTCAGACAATCTGAGCACAAGCTCAACAATTGAGCTTCTCTCCTTAGTTTGCAGGCTAAGAAAATCGTCGGAGGTCTTATACCTCTTGACGTGGGCACGAGCCTGAAATCCTAATTTCAGCCCTCGAAACATCTCATATGTTCCGCGACGTTTCGAAAACGTCTTTGGTGCCTCTACTTAAACCATTTAACTGAACTATCACGTAGTTATCAAAACGTGTATGTTCGATGTTCGAAACATCCACAAACGACGTTTGGGGTTCAGCACACTAAGCGGTGCATTAAGGACATAAGCTTTCTACTGATCGCATAATCGCTACTATCAACTTTCAACTATAATTTCTCTAGGAACATATCTAAACAGTAGAACTAAAGCGCGAGCTTACGACATAATTTGCAAAAGGTCTTTTGACTAAGTTCAGGATAATTAAGTTCATCTTATGAACTCCCACTCAGATAGACATCCCTCTAGTCATCTAAGTGATTACATGATCCAAGTCAAACTAGGCCGTGTCCGATCATCACGTGAGACGGACTAGTCATCATCGGTGAACATCTTCATGTTGATCGTATCTACTATACGACTCATGCTCGACCTTTCGGTCTCCGTGTTCCGAGGCCATGTCTGCACATGCTAGGCTCGTCAAGTTAACCCTAAGTGTTTTCGCTGTGTAAAACTGTCTTACACCCGTTGTATGTGAACGTAAGAATCTATCACACCCGATCATCACGTGGTGCTTCGAAACGACGAACTGTAGCAACGGTGCACAGTTAGGGGAGAACACTTCTTGAGATTGTTGTAAGGGATCATCTTATTTACTACCGTCGTCCTAAGTAAACAAGATGCATAAACATGATAAACATCACATGCAATCAAATAGAGTAGTGACATGATATGGCCAATATCATATAGCTCCTTTGATCTTCATCTTCGGGGCTCCATGATCATCTTGTCACCGGCATGACACCATGATCTCCATCATCGTGTCTTCATGAAGTTGTCACGCCAATGACTACTTCTACTTCTATGACTAACGCGTTTAGCAATAAAGTAAAGTAGTTTACATGGCGTTCTTCAATGACACGCAGGTCATACAATAAATAAAGACAACTCCTATGGCTCCTGCCGGTTGTCATACTCATCGACATGCAAGTCGTGAATCCTATTACAAGAACATGATCAATCTCATACATCACATATATCATTCATCACATCCTTTGGCCATATCACATCACATAGCATACCCTGCAAAAACAAGTTAGACGTCCTCTAATTGTTGTTGCATGTTTTACGTGGCTGCTATGGGTTTCTAGCAAGAACGTTTCTTACCTACGCAAGACCACAACGTGATATGCCAATTGCTATTTACCCTTCATAAGGACCCTTTTCATCGAATCCGTTCCGACTAAAGTGGGAGAGACTGGCACCCGCTAGCCACCTTATGCACCAAGTGCATGTCAATCGGTGGAACCTGTCTCACGTAAGAGTACGTGTAAGGTCGGTCCGGGCCGCTTCATCCCACAATACCGTCGAAACAAGATTGGACTAGTAACGGTAAGCATATTGAACAACATCAACGCCCACAACTACTTTGTGTTCTACTCGTGCAAAGAATCTACGCAATAGACCTAGCTCATGATGCCACTGTTGGGGAACGTAGCAGAAATTCAAAAATTTTCCTACGTAACACCAAGATCTATCTATGGAGAGACCAGCAACGAGTAGAAAGGGGAGGAGAGTTTGCATCTACATACCCTTGTAGATCGCTAAGCGAAAGCGTTCAAGTGAACGGGATTGATGGAGTCGTACTCGTCGTGATTCAAATCACCGATGATCAAGTGTCGAACGGACGGCACCTCCGCGTTCAACACACGTACAGCCCGGTGACGTCTCCCACGCCTTGATCCAGCAAGGAGAGAGGGAGAGGTTGAGGAAGACTCCATCCAACAGCAGCACAACGGCGTGGTGGTGATGGAGGAGGAGCGTGGCAATCCCGCAGGGCTTCGCCGAGCACCTACGGGAGAGGAGATGTGTCACGGGAGGGAGAGGGAGGCAACCAAAGGCCTTAGGTATCATTGCTCCTCCTTTTCCCCACTATATATAGGGCCAAGGGAGAGGGGAGGGCGCAGCCTTGCCCCCTCCTCCAAGGAAGGGGGTGCGGCTAAGGATGGGGAGGAGTCCATCCTCCCCAAGGCACCTCGGAGGTGCCTTCCCCCTTTAGGACTCTTCCCTCTCCAAGTTTCCTTGCGCATGGGCCTCTTGGGGCTGGTGCCCTTGGCCCATGTAGGCCAAGGCGCACCCCCTACAGCCCATGTGGCCCCCCGGGGCAGGTGGCCCCACCCGGTGGGCCCCCGGGACCCTTCCGGTGGTCCCGGTACAATACCGATGACCCCGAAACTTGTCCCGATTGCCGAAACAGGACTTCCTATATATAAATCTTTACCTCCGGACCATTCCGGAACTCCTCGTGACGTCCGGGATCTCATCCGGGACTCTGAACAACATTCGGTTACCACATACAAGCTTCCTTTATAACCCTAGCGTCATCGAACCTTAAGTGTGTAGACCCTACGGGTTCGGGAGACATGCAGACATGACCGAGACGTTCTCCAGTCAATAACCAACAGCGGGATCTGGATACCCATGTTGGCTCCCACATGTTCCACGATGATCTCATCGGATGAACCACGATGTCAAGGACTCAATCGATCCCGTATTCAATTCCCTTTGTCTAGCGGTATTTTACTTGCCCGAGATTCGATCGTCGGTATACCGATACCTTGTTCAATCTCGTTACCGGCAAGTCACTTTACTCGTTCCGTAACACATCATCCCGTGATCAACTCCTTGGTCACATTGCGCATATGATGATGTCCTAGCGAGTGGGCCCAGAGATACCTCTCCGTTTACACGGAGTGACAAATCCCAGTCTCGATCCGCATAAAACAATAGATACTTTCGGAGATACCCGTAGTGCACCTTTATAGTCACCCAGTTACGTTGTGACGTTTGATACACCCAAAGCACTCCTACGGTATCCAGGAGTTACACGATCTCATGGTCAAAGGAAGAGATACTTGACATTGGCAAAGCTCTAGCAAACGAACTACACGATCTTTGTGCTATGCTTAGGATTGGGTCTTGTCCATCACATCATTCTCCTAATGATGTGATCCCGTTATCAACGACATCCAATGTCCATAGCCAGGAAACCATGACTATCTGTTGATCACAACGAGCTAGTCAACTAGAGGCTCACTAGGGACATATTGTGGTCTATATATTCACACGTGTATTACGATTTCCGGATAATACAGTTATAGCATGAATAAAAGACAATTATCATGAACAAGGAAATATAATAATAATACTTTTATTATTGCCTCTAGGGCATATTTCCAACATAGATTGGGAACACACATGTGACATGCTTCATCATTACCATTAATCCATCTACCTATGAAGAGAGCAAAATAATGTATGGCAGGAAAATGAATGTTTCCTGTGGTAACTTGTGTTATTTCTCTAGATTCCCCCACAGTGATACTAGTAAAAAAATCTTTATATTCAGATTTACGAGGTTCACTAACATTACCCCATAGTGAGAGTTCACAAGCAGTATTAAAATCTTCTAAGTCCATGGTATAAGATTTATCATAAAGATCAAACAGGACTATTTAAGAATTGCGTCATGACGTAAATTCAAACCTTCTCAAAAAGGAATCAGTGAGGTAGTAGTACTGACGGCACTTATCTACCTCGAAGCTCTCAAGATCAGCGTTAAGCACGTATGCGTCAAATTCCTCCTTGATTCCTGCTCGAACCATGAAGTCCTCTGACGGCCATTCACAAGGCTGCACTTGAGCATCCCTTGGTAGTTCATTGTCTGGCTCGCGTATTGCGGGCCTGGGCCCGTGCTTTCTTGAGGAACCACCTTGGTACATTTTCCTAAACATATTTCTTCCTCTGAGAAATTTCTGAAATTTTTAGTAACTCAAAATAAAAGTGAACCAAACTCAACAAAATTGATAGCAACTACTCCTACAAGTGCCTAGAGGCTATATCATGCATTAAAACTACTTTTGACCACATAAATTTGACATGCAAGCTCAAGAACAGGGTCACCTAAGCAGCAAAAATTTGCAATAAATAAAGTACTAGAACAAAAACTAATTGGACCATTGGAGGAGTCACATACCAAAGAACAATCCCCCAAAGCAGTTTTGTGAATGGAGCTTTGAGCAAGGAGATCAAAAAGGGCAGCAAGATGAGCTAGAAATCGGGTTTGTGTTGGTTAGTGATTTTTTATAGAGCAAGACGAAGTGTGTGGGTGCAAGGATAAGTGGAGGGGACCCACGTGGAGTCCATGAGGCAGGGGGCGCGCCCAAGGGGGGTGGGCGCACCCTCCACCCTTGTGGGTACGTGGTGAGTCCCCCTGGTGTGTTCTCGGTGCCAGATATTCTCAAATATTCTAGAAAAAATCATATTTTATTTTCAGGGCATTTGGAGAACTTTTTTTTTCGGGGTGTTTTTTATTACAAAGATAATTCAGAAAAACAGACAGAAAATACTATTTTTACTTTATTTAATATAAATAACATAAAGTAAAAGGAGGGTACAGAAAGTTGTGCTTTATAACTTCATCCATCGCATGCTCATCAAAAGGAATCCATTAATAAGGTTGATCAAGTCTTGTTAACAAACTCTTTCCGAATAACATGAAACAGGAGAAATTTCGAATAACACTAGGTTACCTCAATGGGGATATGCATATCCCCAACAATAAGAATATCATATTTCTTCTTGACAGTAGGGAGAGGAAATTCAAAACCTCCAATAGTGACTGTTGAAAATTTTCCAATAGAATTGATACTATGGACTTGAGGTTGTTTCCTCGGAATATGTGCCATATGCTTATTACCATTAACATGAAAAGTAACATTGCCTTTGTTGCAATGAATAACAGCCCCTGCGGTATTCAAAAAGGGTCTTCCAAGAATAATAGACATACTATCGTCCTCGGGAATATCAATAATAACAAAGTCTGTTAAAATAGTAACGTTTGCAACCACAATAGACACATCCTCACAAATACCGGCAGGTATAGCAGTTGATTTATCAGCCATTTGCAAGGATATTTCAGTAGGTGTCAACTTATTCAAATCAAGTCTACGCTATAAAGAGAGAGGCATAACACTAACACCGGCTCCAAGATCGCATAAAGTAGTTTTAATATAGTTTCTTTTAATGGAGCATGGTATAGTTGGTACTCCTGGATCTCCTAGTTTCTTTGGTATTCCACCCTTGAAAGTGTAATTAGCAAGCATGGTGGAAATTTCAGCTTCCGGTGTCTTTCTTTTATTAGTAACAATATCCTTCATGTATTTAGCATAAGGGTTCATTTTAAGCATATCAGTCAAACACATACGCAAAAAGATAGGTCTAATCATTTCAGCAAAGCGCTCAAAATCCTAATCATCCTTTTTCTTGGATGGTTTAGGAGGAAAAGGCATGGGTTTCTGAACCCATGGTTCTCTTTCTTTACCGTGCTTCCTAGCAACAAAGTCTCTCTTATCATAACGTTGATTCTTTGATTGTGGGTTATCAAGATCAACAGCAGGTTCAATCTCTACATCATTATCATTGCTAGGTTGAGCATCAACATGAACATCATCATTAATATTATCACTAGGTTCATGTTCATTACCAGATTGTGTTTCAGCATCAGAATAGAAATATCATTGGGATTCTCAGGTGTGTCAACAACAGTTTCACTAGAAGCATGCAAAGTCCTATGATTTTTCTTTTTCTTCTTCTTAGAAGGGCGAGGTGCATCAATATTAGTTCTCTGAGAATATTGCTCAATTCTCTTAGGGTGACCCTCAGGATACAAAGGTTCATGAGCCATTTTACCCCCTCTAGTCATAACTCTAACAACATTATCATTTTTCTTATTATTTAATTCATTGAGCAAATCATTCTGAGCCTTAAATACTTGTTCTACTTGAGTGGTAACCATAGAATCATGTTTACTAATAAGTTTAAGTTCACCTTTAACTCTAGACATATAATCACTCAAGTGTTCAAGCATATCACATTGTGTTTCAATTGTCTACCAACATAAGCATTGAAGTTTTCTTGTTTAACAATAAAATTTTCAAACTCATCTAAGCATTGGCTAGCGGACTTATTACGAGGAATATCACCTTCATCAAATCAATAGAGAGAATTTACCTTGACTACCTGTGTCGGGTTATCAAGACCATGTATTTCTTCAATAGGTGGTAAATTCTTAACATCTTTAGCTTTAATACCTTTTTCTTTCATAGATTTCTTTGCCTCTTTCATATCTTCAGGACTGAGAAATAAAATACCCCTTTTCTTCGGAGTTGGCTTAGGAGTTGGTTCAGGAAGTCTCCAATTATTTTCATTAGTCAACATATTATTCAATAGCAATTCTGCTTGATCAACAGTTCTTTCCCTGAAAACACAACCAGCACAACTATCCAGGTAGTCTCTGGAAGCGTCGGTCAGTCCATTATAAAAGATATCAAGTGTATCATTTTTCTTGAGAGGATGATCAGACAAAGCATTAAGTAATCGGAGAAGCCTCCCCCAAGCTTATGGGAGACTCTCTTCTTCAATTTTCTCAAAATTATATATTTCCCTTAAGGCAGCTTGTTTCTTATGAGCGGGGAAATATTTAGGAGAGAAGTAATAAATCATATCCTGGGGACTACGCACACAACCAGGATCAAGAGAATTAAACCATGTTTTAGCATCACCCTTTAATGAGAACAGAAACAACTTAAGGACAAAGTAATAGTGAGTTTTCTCATCATGAGTAAACAGGGTGGCTATATCATTTAATTTAGTAAGATGTACCACAACAGTTGCAGATTCATAGCCATAAAAAGGATCAGATTCAACCAAAGTAATTAACTCAGGACAACAGAGAAATCATAATCCTTATCAGTAATAAAGATAGGTGAAGTAGCAAAAGCAGGGTCATATTTCATTCTAGCATTCAAAGACTTCTCTTTGAGCTTAGCTAATAATTTCTTAAGATCAGATCTATCATTGCAAGCTAAGAAGTCTCTATCAGTCTCTTCATCCATAACATAACCCTCAAGCACAACAGGCAATTCATATCTTGGGGGAGAATCTTCATCATCACTTTCATCAATATTATCAGTTTCAATAATTTCATTCTCTTTAGCCCTAGCAAGTTGTTCATCAAGAAATTCACCTAGTGGCACAGTATTATCAAGCATATAAGTAGTTTCGTCATAAGTATCACGCAAAGCAGAAGTGGCATCATCAATATCATGCGACCTATCAGAATCAATAGCATGTATAGGTGTCGCAAGTTTACTCAAAACAGAAGGTGAATCAAGTGCAGAGCTAGATGGCAGTTCCTTACCTCCCCTCGTAGTTGAGGGAAAAATCTTGGTTCTTTGATCTTTCAAGTTCTTCATAGTGATAAGCAGATATAAATCTCAAGTGACTCAAAGAATAGAGCTATGCTCCCCGGCAACGACGCCAAAAAATAGTCTTGATAACCCACAAGTATAGGGGATCACAACAGTTTTCGAGGGTAGAGTATTCAACCCCAATTTATTGATTTGACATAAGGGGAGCCAAAGAATATTCTTAAGTATTAGCAGCTGAGTTGTCAATTCAACCACACCTGGAAACTTAATATCTGCAGCAAGGTATTTAGTAGCAAAGTAATATGATAGTAGTGGTAACGGTAGCAAAAGTAATATTTTTGGTTTTATAGTGATTGTAACAGTAGCAACGGAAAAGTAAATAAGCGAAGAACAATATGTGAAAAGCTCGTAGGCAATGTATCGGTGATGGAGAATTATGTCGGATGCGATCAATCATGCAACAGTTATAACATAGGGTGACACAGAACTAGCTCCAGTTCACCAATGTAATGTAGGCATGTATTCCGAATATAGTCATACGTGCTTATGGAAAAGAACTTGCATGCCATCTTTTGTCCTACCCTCCCGTGGCAGCGGGGTCCTATTGGAAATTAAGGGATATTAAGGCCTCATTTTAATAGAGTACCGGACCAAACCATTAACACATAGTAAATACATGAACTCCTCAAACTACGGTCATCACCGGTAAGTATCCCGATTATTGTCACTTCGGGATTAACGGGTCATAACACATAATAGGTGACTATAGACTTGCAAGATAGGATCAAGAACTCACATATATTCATGAAAACATAATAGGTTCAGATCTGAAATCATGGCACTCGGGCCCTAGTGACAAGCATTAAGCATAGCAAAGTCATAGCAATATCAATCTCAGAACATAGTGGATACTAGGGATCAAACCCTAACAAAACTAACTTGATTACATGATAAATCTCATCCAACCCATCACTGTCCAGCAAGCCTACGATGGAATTACTCACGCACGGCGGTGAGCATCATGAAATTGGTGATGGAGGAAGGTTGATGATGACGATGGCGACGGATTCCCCTCTCCGGAGCCCCGAACGAACTCCAGGTCAGCCCTCCCAAGAGAGTTTAGGGTTTGGCGGTGGCTCCGTATCGTAAAACGCGATGAATCCTTCTCTCTGATTTTTTTCTCCCCGAAAGTGAATATATGGAGTCAAGATGGACGTCCGTGGAGCATCAGGGGGCCCATGAGGCAGGGGGCGCGCCCAAGGGGGTAGGCGCGCCCCCCCACCCTCGTGGGCAGGGTGTAGGCCCCCTGACGTGGATCTTTTCGCCAGTATTTTTTAAATATTCCAAAAATAATCTCCGTTGATTTTTAGTCATTCCGAGAACTTTTATTTCTGCACAAAAGTAACACCATGGCAATTCTGCTGAAAACAGCGTTAGTCCGGGTTACTTCCATTCAAATCATGCAAGTTAGAGTCCAAAACAAGGGCAAAAGTGTTTGAAAAAGTAGATATGACGGAGACGTATCAATGCACATCACTATAAAGCCTTGCAAGTAATGTGACTAATGGGTTAGTTACGGGATGTTCCATTACGGAACGAGTAAAGAGACTTGCCGGTAACGAGATTGAACTAGGTATTGAGATACCGACAATCGAATCTCGGGCAAGTAACATACCGATGACAAAGGGAACCAAATATGTTGTTATGCGGTTTGACCGATAAAGATCTTCGTGCAATATGTAGGAACCAATATGAGCATCCAGGTTCCGCTATTGGTTATTGACCGGAGATGAGTCTCGGTCATGTCTACATAGTTCTCTAACCCATAGGGTCCGCACGCTTAACGTTCGGTGACGATCGGTATTATGAGTTTATGTGTTTTGATGTACCGAAGGTTGTTCAGAGTCCCGGATGTGATCACGGGCATGACGAGGAGTCTCGAAATGGTCGAGACATAAAGATCGATATATTGGAAGCCTATGTTTGGACATCGGAATAGTTCCGGGTAAGTTCGGGAATATACCGGAGTACCGGGAGGTTACCGAAACCCCCCGGGAAGTATATGGGCCTTATTGGGAGCCTAGGAGGGGGCGCGCGCCCCCAAGCCCAATCCGAATTGGGTGGGGGGCCGGCCCTCCTTTCCTTTCCCTCTCTCTCCCCCTTCCTTCCTCTTCTAATCCAACTAGGGAAGGGGGGAATCCTACTCCTAGTGGGAGTAGGACTCCCTTGGGCGCGCCATAGAGGGCCGACCCCTCCCCCTCCTCCACTCCTTTATATACGGGGGAGGGGGCACCCCATAGACAGACAAGTTGATCTCTTAGCAGTGTGCGGTGCCCCCCTCCATCATAATCCACCTCGGTCATATCGTTGCAGTGCTTAGGTGAAGCCCTGCGCCGGTAGCTTCATCATCACAGTCATCATGCCGTCGTGCTGACGAAGCTCTCCCCCGACACTCAGCTGGATCTCGAGTTCGTTGGACGTCATCGAGCTGAACGTGTGCAGATCGCGGAGGTGTCGTACCTTCGGTGTTAGGATCGGTCGGATCGTCAAGACGTATGACTACATCAATCGCGTTGTCATAACGCTTCCGCTTACGGTCTACAAGGCTACATAGACAACACTCTCCCCTCTCATTGGTATGCATCACCTAAACGGATCTTGCATGTGCGTAGAATTTTTTTTGAAATTACTGCGTTTCCCAACACCAGTCTAGTAGTCCTAGTAGTATCAAGGAAAAACAATGCATGGTATTTTACGAGTCCAAACTCTCAAGGGTATGAACTGAGACTTGGGGAAACATAAGTTTCCATTTTATAGTTACTAGCACCATGCTACATTTCTTGTAGATCTTTCTTTTAGAGATTTCATTTTTTGCATTTCCTGTAAGTCGGAGCAATGAGGCTATAATCCCAAGTGAATTGTCAGTCGGATTTTAAATTTCCCTCAAATCCAAGCTAATGACGAATGGCATAGCACTATGCATGCCCGTCTCTTAGAAACACTCATGTGAAGTCATCCAGACCTCCCACAAGCTCCTGGGTAGTGGTCAATGTCAAAAACAATTTTTTTTTGCGGGGCAACAATTTTATTACTCGCCTCGCCAAGGAAAATCGAGAGGGTAAGTGATTGGATGGTTAAAAAGTGGTCATACCTCCAGCGGACCGGAGATCAAATTTCAAATTTAACGTCCAATGTGTCCTATATTAAAATGGAATATTTACTTTAGTGAGATATGATGCACCCGTAATTAGAGGGCTTAAACTGCACTCGGTGTTTCGAAAAAACATAGAGCGAAATAACAAAAAAAAATGTCTATTTGCATGTGAACCTAGATTCTCTCTTTCCAGTTTCCACCCGAGTTAATTGGTATGTATTTTTTCCTCGGCAATGGTAGAGGGTTCCTTTGAGTCTATAATATTTCATCTAAACTTTGCCAAAATTGATTGTGAGGTACAAAATGTTCGTGTGTCAAAAAATCTGGGTAAGGGCTCCTTTGGTTCAAAAGAAAAGTGGAGTAAAAACGTAGAAATGGTATTATTCATGCCTTTGGTTGAAACGAATGGGGCAAAGTAAAAGTGGAGGAAAATTTCCTTTGATCTCAGTTTCAAATGAAAAACACACAAATTCTAACATACACTTGGACCTCTTTTTAAAATTCATAAGCACAGAGAACGAGACTAAGATCCTTAGTAGCATAATTACGAATTTCCATGTGATTTGACCAAATTTTATTAGAATTCTTGCGCTTTTTTTATTCATCTTATTTACTATGCTCCCTAATTTTAGAGTCCTCCCATTCAATTGAGGTGTTCAATTTTGGATTTGTTTCACGATTTTCATCAGGTCAACTATTTCTCAACGAGCCATCTCATTCAGTTAAGGTATTCAATTTTGGGTTAGATTCACGATTTGGACTGGATCAATGATTTCTCAAATTAATCGGTAGCGACCAGCCTGTTAAAATATATAAGTCCCTTCAGCCCTTTTGCCACCTAAAAACGCATCAGTCCTCATAACACCTATGTTTCTCCAAATAATCTAATTCACTATGCTCCTTAACTTTGGAGCTCTCCCATTTAATTGAGATGTTCGTTGGATTTGATTCATGATTATTCTCAATGAACCCTCCCATTGAGTTACAATATTTTAATGTTGGATTTGATTCGCAATTTTGACTGGATCAACGATTTCTCAAATTGATCTGCAGCCGCCAGCCTGTAAAAACACATCAGGCCCGTGTACCTCTCACCATATAAAAAACACACTAGTCCTCATAACACCTTGTTTTCATCTAATTCATTATGTTTTCCAATTTTGGAGCCCTCCCATTCAATTGAGTTGTTCAATTTTTTATTTGGTTCATGATTTTGACCCTTTCAACTATTTCTCAACGAGCTTTTTCATTCAGTTGGGGCATTCAATTTTGGATTTATTCCATGATTTTACTGGGTCAGTGATTTCTCAATTAATCAGCAGCAATCAACCTATCAAAACACACCGGTCTTGTGCACTCTCATCGTCTAAAAAAAGGAGCGTCAACATGTGACATTGTAGAACCAATATACTACATGCAGTCACCAATGCAAGAAACTTCCCCACACAAGTATTGATTGAATACCCTGCAAAAAAAGTATTGATTGAACAAATAATCACACCGCCAAGAAAGCCAACTAAAACACCGATTTTTTTTCACCAGTGGTCGTTTGATTCGTGGGGTTGAAATTCTTAGGAAAGTTTCCATAGGATTAATTTGTACTCCATTTTGAAGAAAAATGTCCATCAATTGAAACCACTTGGTAGAATTTCTTTAGTTGTATGTTCTATCAAACATTCTTCCATCTGATTCCTATAGTTTTGTAACCCTATAGGATAAAAGAAGGCATGTATCTATGTTCCTATGTTTTTTTCTACCTACACTTTGAGAATTCTATCAAACATATCAAGTAACTGGATTTCCCCCTCTTTTTGAAAGAAAAAGACAAGACAAGATGTAGTTCCAAGATAACATGCTCATCATGATTGTATTAGCTTGATATACTCTTTATATCGGTTGAATGAAATACCTTTTTATCAACAAGAAAAGTCCAAGACAAACACCTCTTGGGCGACAATGCAGGTGCAAGTGAGTTAGGAGCGCAAACGTACACCTCTCGTCATGCAACGTGCACGATGATCCACAACTCTAAATGGTGGTTGAGTCCACTTGCGACGACATGAGTCAAGCAAGTGAGAGTCTACCTGACATTCCCCTCTAAACCACCATGCCAAACATTCTTTGCCTTTTATCACATTGCATCTGTCCAGGACTAGACGGCCATAAAGGCAAAGCACTCTTGGATCACCCCAGCCGATCCCAAATTCCCTAATCGGTCACATTTTCGCGCACTCTAACCTTTTGCACTTGGCCATGAAGAAAAAGGGGGAGTAATTTCAACTTTTCATGTGTTTCTAGGCTGTACTTTTCCATCTTGGTGCGTGCAACAGACCGTAGAATCTTTGATAGGAAAAGCCACGAAGACTTCTGTTGCAAATATCCCGCGACCACTAGTCAAGTCTCCTGCATGAACCGAAAACCAGCAGCGCCACTGGTAAATTACTAGAGCGGCGTATGGTCCACTGAGAGCATTCCAGCGTTTTTCCAATTCCTATGAAACAAACATCCAAGTTGAGTTCTCGTTTGATTCAAAAGAATTATAAAGGATTTTTTTGGAGGATTTGGAACCTTTGAATTTTTTTTCCTATGGTGGCCATTTGATTCGCAGGGTTGAAATCCTTAGGAATTTTTCGATAGGATTAATTTGTACTCCACTCTAAAGAATTTTTTTTATCTGTTAAAAGCTCTTGGTAGAATTTCTTTGTTTTTTCCATGCTATCGAACATTCTTTCATCTAAATGCCCATAGTTTTGTAACCCTATAGGATACAAGAAGACATGCCTCTATGTTCCCGTGTTTTTCCTATTCCGGTGTTTTGAGAATTATGCGAAACAAGAGTCTATATTTATGTGTTACGGTTTACGAGTCCGCTGTTTTGCGCATCCATTTCTGTCCTATTCCCGTGTCTTTCATACTCCTGCGTTTTTATAATCCTGTGAACCTAAAGAGCCCTAAATTCAAAAGGAGGCTCAAAATTTGGTCAATTTCGCCATTTGTTCTAATGAAATCTATTCAAAGCAATTTGACAATTTTAGGAACCATGAGTCGTTTCTACGAGGACCCGAAGGACGCGCTACTGGTGTGATTTATGGCCATATGGTCATCATTGTATACCAACAATTGTGACGTTTTCCCATCATGTACACCAATATTATTTTTTCATATTAGCGTCTCTCATAGGGCATTTTTTACGCGAACACGAGAGCCATGCAAGGCGAAAATAAGTACAAAGTGCGTCTTGTTTTTTCTGCCATTTGCTAGTGGCTGCCGTTGATCCTCGTACATTCCGGCAAGCAGCGTGTGAAAACCGGAGAAATTTTCGGTGATCCACCGGCGGCAGTTGACCCACCGCCCCGGTCATTCGTGCAGCCGTCCCAATCATGGCGGGAACTGCACCTTCTGGTCGTCTCTCTCCGACGGCGACGCCGCGCACCGATCGATCGATCTACCGGCAAATGGACGGGTCGCTATCCCCTCGCCCTGACGGCAATGCAATCGCGGTCCCGGGGCGGCTCGTTCAGGGCGCCGGCGTGTGGAAGAAGAGGCAGACCGCCGAGCAGTCGTCGACGGCGACGCCCCGCCGCTTGCGCCTCCACCCGCGGACGGCGCACTCGACGAGCCGCTTCGCGGCCTTCTCCCTGTCCGGCGTCGCCGCCACGATCCGCACGGCCTCCTCGTTGGAGAGCACGTCCCAGACCTGCCCAAGATGTTCGCCATGCATGATCAGTCCGCTGTACTGAGAATAGAAATAGTTTGCGACTGTGCAAGAATCTGTCGCTTACCCCGTCGGTGGCGAGGATGACGAACTGGTCCTGGGCGGTGATCCTCCTCTGCGTCACCTCCGGCGCCGAGATCACGCCGTAGTCCTTGACGCAGTAGTCGCCGAAGGCCCGCGACATGGCCAGCCCCGGCGCCTCCCGGTGGGGCACCCACACCCGGTGCACGCCGGGCTCGTCGTCGAGGCAGTGCACGCGGCCCTCGCACTGCGTGATGCGCGCCTTCTCCTCTGCAAACCAGATTCGACCGCGGGTGAGCAATGGCCGTCTCAAGAATGGTCTTCTAGTCTTGTCACGACGACTTACGGGGCAGGTCGGGCTTGAAGTCGACGGTGAGCTGGACGGCGGTGACGTCGCCGTCGTCGGACGTGGTCGCGAGGACGGCCCGCGAGTCGCCGACGTTGGCGACCACCATCAGGTCGCCCTGCTTGACGATGGACAGAGCCGTGCAGCCGCTGTTGACGGCGTCGAGGCGCCGGCTCCGGCGGAGCTCGTCGTCGACGGCGGCGGCGGCGGCCAGGTAGGACTGCCTCAGGAGGTCGAACTGGCAGTCGCCGAGGCTCTTCTCGCCGTCGATGAGCGACGCCAGCGCGACGGCCTCCTGCCAGCGGCACAGCAGCCGCTGCGGCAGCGACTCCCGGACGGCCTTGGCGACGTAGTGGCCCCACTGGCCGTGGCCGTCGAAGACCCCGCAGAAGATGGTGTCGTCCTGGCACCCGTATCCCTGGATACAGAAGCAAACAGAGCCGTAAGAAATCCAGAAGAAACGAAAATATTGAAACTTCTTCTTCTTTATCAAGATCGGGAAGAAACGAAAATATTGAGATGACGGGTGCAATTCAGCTTCCATTTACTGTGCATGGCAAATGGAAATCCAAGATTTGGGCGTGCCGTGATAGATTTTATCTTTTGCGTGGTGTGACACGATAGAATTGACAACCAAGTGAACGAGCCGGCCTTTTTTGTGCCGGTAGGTCATCGTTGCCCTTTTCTCTTTTCTTTTTTGATTGAAATGAGGCCACCGTTGTCCTTACTGAACTGAATAGCCAAACTAGCTCGCGTTTCTAATCTAGTGAAGTTTAAGGGGGTGTCATAAGTTTATAAAAGCTAAGATTTTCATTCCGAAAAAATGTAGAAAATCTGATATTCCTGCGAAGATGTAGGAAATGACATGTTCACGTTTTCTCCCATCACAATCAGTAAGTTAAGTGTTTAACTGTCCGAAGCAACTTTGGATTCAGATACCAAGACACACAACACCTTTTTTGCTCCAACAAATCCAAGACACGTACCATCCCTTTTTTGGCAGATACTAGTACTACGGGATGAAACGCCTAGAGGCAAAAGGCAAGCGCCGTATCCAAGAACCTTGTGAAAAATATGATCCAGGATCGTCTCAAGAAGCAACACGTAGTCGGGTGAATGGCCTAACGATAGTTTGGCTCGTACCGAACTGAACCATCTCACGAAAATATCAGAAAAAATGGTTAGGTGAACAACGGAGGGAGACGGGATCCGATATCTATTTTATTTGGTACACGTAAGGCAAGCACATGAAAACTGAATTTATTTCTTCTGTGGCCAGAAATGAGAAGAAGAAGCCGGCGACTAGTCCCGACTCCCGACGCTGTACCCTCGCCATTTTCTGTGGAACAGAGACCATGTCGAGTAGCAGAAACTTATGTTTGGAAGGCGGGAATTAAATTGTGTGGCAAGAAGCTCTTGATCATTGACTACACGCCACCGGTAATACGTCGTGATAACCAGCGTGAAAATTCATAAACAGGCAAGGGAGGAAGCAGAGGAGCGGCGATGGAACTCACCTCCCAGACGATGGAGGTGTCCTGGTTGGTGCCCTTCTCGCCGCGGCGGGAGCACGCGGCGGCCAAGGTCTCTGAGCCCTCGCCCCAGAGCGTCCCCGACGACCGCAGCACCGTCCCCTGCGCCTCCTCCGCCTGCTTCCTCTCCTTCCCCAGAGACATGGAGCGGGCCAGCCCCTGCAGCATCGACGAGATCTGCCGCATTCTCGCTAGCCCAGCTCGATTGTACGGAGAGCTTCTTCTTCTTCTTCTTCTTCTTCTCCCTTGCTCTCTTAGTTTCTCGGTGATCGGCAGGGGTGGTGCTCAGGCAAGAACAGAGCACAGGCCGGCCATGTATATGGCTAGGCTGGAGATGTCCCGATCGATGGTTTCTCCTGGATCTTTCTTGTTTGAGGGCGTGGCTTTGGATTGAAGAGACGAGCTTGGAGTGGATATCTGGATAGGATCGGCCGGATCAACTTATACTGCACCAAGGAAGAAGGTGTAGAAGAAGGAACGGGGAGCGAGGATCGCTCAAATGCGGTCAGGCGACCGGTGAACAAGGCAAGGGCGCAAGGGAGGTGCGAATTGTGGTGGAGGTGAAGTGAAAGCTTGGGTGGGAGCTTATAAAGGAGACGGGAGACGGGAGAGGGAGGGAGAGCCGTGGGTGCAGGGGAAGCTCGCACACACACACACACACACCATGCAGATGCAGGCGAAGCCACACCCACACGGTTTCCGCCCGTCGCTTGCACAGCAACACAACAGAGCGATGCGTGTCTTTCAGCTGCCTCGGCGTGTGCGTGCTCCGTCTCGCCCGCCTTTTGGTGGATGTGGATAAGCTGTGTCTCTGTGTGTGTGTGTGTGTGTGTGTGTGTGTGTGTGTGTGTGTGTGTGTGTGTGTGTGTGTGTGCGCGCGCGCCCCGCTCTGGAATGTGCACAGGCCGATGTCGACGGTTATGATCGACGTGCGAGCCCAATGAAAACGGAGGGGTGTAGTTGTGGGTCTTGCTGAACCTTTTGTGTCGAATAAGCGTCTTTGCGAGTACATTATCTTTAGGCCGATCTACGCAATAAATAAAGAATATGTTGCGGGAAATCTTAATAATGTATACTAGCTAGTACTCATTTGCATATGGATTTAATGAATTTATATGTATTTTTTCTGAATTGTTCGGATTGCTTACCAATTTATATGCCTGCTTGATATCTATTTAACGCCGCGGAATCGTAAAATATTCGTAGTAGATCATGTTTTCTTTGCATGGTAGTAGATCATGTTTCTCTTCTTCTTCATCAAGTATCTCGAGGTGAATACAATATTTCTTTTCTTGTATAGCGTGTATGCGTATTAATATGGAAAGTTATAATTTAAATTATTTTGGTAAATTACATGGGTCGCATCGGATACCTAAAATATTATACAACATACCCCTCCCCCCAAAGTGTCATTTATATTGTGGGGAAAACCCAGCGGGGTAGAAACCTGGTTCCCCTATCGGAAAACCAGTGGAGTAGAAACCGCGCTCCACTCTCGTGTATAGCTTATTTCTTGGCAAACAGAAAATGTTGTTTGTTTTTTATTTTAATCAGAAAATGAAGGCTACCGAGCAATTAAACACTTTGCTAATAATATTCTCCGCATATTTTTTTTTCTTTTCTTTTGGTCAAATCAAATCATGGTTCCAACTAGCAAATGCACGCAACGAAGTTTCGATCAGCGTAACCGTCAGCAGCAGCAGCAGGTGGCAATACTAATAAAAGCTATCCATAAACAGTTGATATGCTTGTTTATGAGCCCATTCCAACATCTCAGCAAGAGAAGGCGATATACTATCTGAGAGAGGCCGGCAGGTGATCTCCACCGTGTGCGAGCACTCAAACAGCATATAAAATGCTTCTTCCGGAGGCAGACGAGACGCCCCCTCCTCTCTGATCTCTACCCTGCCCCCATCAACAACCGCACAAGAACGAACTTGGGCACCGCACGGGCAGGCGTCGTTTCGTTTTCTTAGGCCTTGTATAATGGAAGATGCTTAGAAAGGTGCTTAAAAAAATAAATTAAGTTTTTCTGAAGCACCGGTGCCTATTTTTATAGAAGAGACGCTTAGTTAAACGTCTATCTTGTACAAATAAGCACTGGTGCTTAAGAAAGGCCTGGTTTATTTTTCTAAGCACCTCCCATTGTACAAGGCCTTATCATGCTGCCGGTTGTACGTGGAGAGCCACACATGTGACATGTTGTCTTGTGCGCCGGGGAAGGCCCCCTCCACCGGTTCGGCAACACGTGACCGTGGAGCAGCGTCTTGCCGGATATCTCATGGCCGTGGTGGTGCGGGGGTTCTTCTTTCTGCTGGGCTGCCAACCGATGGCAACAGAAAAATGGCTGGAGTGCCGAACCGGTGAGTTAGCCGCTTGAGTCCATTTATCATTTTCCTTAAGTCAAAATTTTAAAATTTTGACCAACTTTTCAGGAAAAAGTAGCAACATTCATGACACTAAATTAGTATCACTGGATCTGTTTTGAAATGTATTTTGATAATACTGTGTACGAAATTGATGTCATATATGCTATTACTACTACTACTATTTTTTTATAAAGTTTGTCAACATATTAAAACTTTGGCTTAGAACAAAAGTTAGACGTACGCTTATTCCCATATGGAGGGAGTAAGGTCTCTTTGACTCATTGAGAACCTTTTATTTTATTTTTTTGCGGGGAGAAGCATTTCATATAATTTAATCATCTTGGGGGTTACAAATCTTTTGAAATAATAATGCTAATATCCTGTGGGGAAATTGATAACCAACATGCCCGTATGCTGCTGGCTACGACCTGACATAGCATGAGCAACATTATTTTGTGATCTACTGATTTTCAAAACTGTGCTGGCCGCTCTTATTTGGTCATCTATGCTCGAACGATCTCTGTTGCACTCGATTGATTCAAGGAGCTCTATGATCTCAACGCGACCAGGTCCCACATGACTCCACCCCACGAGAATGCAAATCATTTTACACATGCACGCAGATACGTACACCCTCTACATTTAACAAGACACACGATTCCAACCCTCATCTCATCACATTTTCTTAAAAGAAATGAGATCGCTGGAGGCATGAAACACGATCAACGATTCAGCAAATACTCTAATCAACCAGCTCGATCTGCAGTGTATACATTCAGCTGCCAGACGAAAACATATCGCCCGTTGATTTTTTTTAGATTTGATTAATCGGTGAGGGCAGATGATGATGATTAATCACACGGTAGCACGCAGTGATGCGTGAACCCAACTACCGTCGTTGAACACTGGTATCATATACACCAAATGGCTAATCAAACTGCTTACACCGACTGATGATCTCGGAACAGGTATACACGTTCCTTCCGGTGATTTGGATTGCTCATTAACTATGGATGAACCAACGTGCGTGGCCATATCATATGTGTCATGATCCCGTCACAAGGGAGTGGCTAATCAAATCCTGACGGTTTGGCAATACTAAAGATCGTGTTGAAATTTGTTTCCAACGATTATTCAAAAAGTATGTTCTTAATGATTATCATAAAGAAACATGTTGTTCCATCTAAGGAGAGAGCACGTGAAAAATCGGGCAACTTGTATGTGTGCCCATGTGGATATATATGTCTGTTTGGCAGGTAACTACGGAGGATCCCGGTGGTTTCTTTTGTGGTTTGCCCTGCGAAATGTTAGCATGATTGTGCTTTTTTTAACAAAGTACAGACGCAAGCGCTCCCATTAGCATGATTGTGTTGATGTTAAAAGGTTGGCATCCAATATTTGGCAAGTGACAATTGTTTGGCTACCAACATTCTTGCCAACCTTAGAAAAACTTGTCAATTTTTTTGGCAACTTTCGATTTTGCCAAATGCTTGCTTGCCAAATATTGATATCAAACCTATTATGCTTTGTTTGCTCTCTGTCGATCAGTTTTTAATCAACTACGTATCAACTATGATATTCATGCCAAACTGCCAAACCGTCAAAAATTGTGTACCTTCCTTGCCGTTGCCAGGTTTTGGGCCCAATGAAGCCTAGACAATTATGGCATTAATTCATTGTATCCTGCCTCTAACAGATATTTTGGGCGACTATTCAAATCTCAGCAGCTGGCGCGTAAACATCGATCGGGCAGGGTCGATGCCATCGAGAAACACTGCAGGCGCAGACATGCGTGGGCATGCATGCATGCATGTGCAACTAGTTTCGTGATCAGGACCAGTGGACCGCTGCCCTGACATATATCTCTAAACAGCTGATCGACACCGACATGAATCTTAATGTCCTGCATAATTGTTTTTTAAACAACTGCATGATTGTTTTTCTAAAACATTGTATAGATGTAGATGCTCATACACGTACACTCATCTCAATGAATGTACACACGCACACCCTGTCTCTACGAGAATCTTCAAGAGACTGAGCCGGCAGATTTTAAGATTGGCAAAGTTGTCATGAACGTCTCGTGGTTGACGGACACGCCATATCACTGAAAGAGCATCATCAGAAAGTTTAAAATAATTCAAAAAAATGCAACGACCTATGCCAAGTCTAGAATTTAGTCGGACTAAACCCGGGTGAGCAGATTCGAACCAAACCGTAGTGTTCTGAATAATTGTGATGCTATGTGGTACTCCCTCTTTCCCATTATGTTAGGCGCATGAGCCTTTTGCACGAAAATTAGGCATAGAAGAGTCGTACGGTTACATGATAGGTGAGGGCTCCTCCATGATCTCCTCTAACTACCTGGTTGGCCGATCCAATTTTTGGCTCAAACAAGAATGACCTCTTGCGCATGCCCATGCAGCTGGTTAGATCGCTAACCACACATGAGAAAAAAAATCGTGTCAACATGGTCGCTAACCGTACGAGAGAGAGAGAGAGAGAGAGAGGGAGAGAGAGAGAAATGTGCTGTTGCGAGGCATGTCCAATTTGGATGATTTCATTTTTTGTCTTTATTCTTAAGCCGATTCAGTCGATATCGATGCTTTGGCTTTGCTTGAGAATTAGTAATGATATATCACTTTGTGCATCAACAAATGCAGATGCCTCCCCACAAAAAAAAAACAATGCAAATGCTGGAAGTTATCGTCCAAGTTGCAAATTTATGAAGATATGTAAGAAACAAAAATTCTGAATGGAGGAGGAGCTCCATGGAGGCCAAATTTCTAAAAATTCAAAATTCAAACTTTTATGTTAAAAATTTCTGAAAAAATACACCTATATATACCTAAAGACATGATGTACACGTGTGTAAAATTTCATGATAAAATACGTTGAAATGAGGGCTGTGCACAAAAAGAAATTGTGGCTGTCGAACACATGTACTGTTTGTTGCTCAAAGTCCATGATTATTTTTTCTTGCACAGGTCACGATTCAAAGTATTTCATTGTGAAATTTTACACACATATACATTACATCCTTACATACATGTATATTTTTCAGAAGTTTTTTTCACTGAAAAGTTTGAATTTTGAATTTTTCAAAATTTTGGCCTTCATGGAGTTCGGTGACCAAAACACCCTACTCCGCAAGAACCATATATATTAATAAGAATTGGTTTTATAATTCCTTTATTATCTTGTTAAGAGAAAAGTCATTTTTTTGTGAGACATGTAAGAATCACAAATAATTAAGTGCTCAACATTATAGTCCTCCCAAATGGTCATTTTCAAACATGCTGCACTTTGTGTTCAAATTTATTCAGAGTCTTAAATCAAGTAAAATCTTGAACAGGTGTTGAATGTGGCAAGCTATTTGACACAATATATTATTTCTAGTCTAGTAAACAAAAGATGCAACAGACAGATAATCATCAACGGGCACACTTGACAAGTGACAAATTAGTTTTGGTAGAAAATTATGGCACTAGATAATGCAGTAAAAAGTATGTAGAAGATGGTAAAAGGGCTCATAAAACACATACAATCTGGATCTATTTTTGGAAAATCTTAGCGAAACAAAACGATGGTAAAAGAAACCGATTTCAACTCTCCATTTCAGGGCATCGGAGCTTGGAGTCTTTTTCTTTTCTTTTCTTTTTTGCAAGGAGAAGCTTTGCTACGTGACCAAGAAAACTAGTGGGAGAGAACATTGTGTCGGATAAATGAGCACCCAAAAGTACAACTGGGAAAGCACATGAATGAATAGAAAAAAGTGCCAGACGTAGAAACCGCTTACTTCAACCTTACGTTGTAAAGAACGTACACTCGTTAGCATGTTGCTTAATTAAAACAGGCGCATGTAGTTGCCCATGACCAAGTTCGACGACACTCACTCACTCTAGACGAATCCGGATTTAATAACAGGCTATGTGTACGTACGTGACGGGGAGCCCATTGAATCCTGTCCACAAAACCAGTGGTTACATGTTTCCTTCCAAGATTAAGAAATCACGCGAATGATAAGGACCTTAACTACGTACTTATTGATCAATCCAGAACGTCACCGCCAATATGAATGGTTCACTTAATTTGAAGCACTAACCAGAAACATTGATGCAAGGTAGATGGATCATGGATCCATGTCCCAATCACAAGCCGTTCACAAAATTTAGGAGGTGAAATGTACGGCCTCGTCGCGTGGAGTCCAAATCTTCGTACTTACAGTATGTGACGTCTTCAGAAAAGAGGGCGACCAAATGTTTGAACACGCTTTAGCTGATATCCAACTACACTACTACTCCTATATAAAATCTTGTGCATTAACCACCAAATCTAGCTGCGCAGTCTTGTTCGTGGCTGCCAGTGCTTGGGCGGCTCGCGGCACTTAAACAACCAGCTCTACTAATTAATTCTGTCGCTATCTTATCACGTAGGTTTTGGTGCAATATTTTCCTTTTTTGCGAAAGGTTTTGGGGGTAACCTAGGCGCGTATGTGCTCTAGCTGTATCACACAACTTGTTACTACTAAAGGTTTTGGAGTGCATGTAATAATTTATGTTGTGTTTGATAGCAACTCGCAGTCGACTGGATGAACTCATATGCCAAACTATTTTAAGTGCACGGGTTTTCTGCTCGAGAGCAAACGTACACTACTACAAAACCCTAACCGATATAGTTTTACCAGCGACGCTTAATCCAAATCGTATATAACTAAATCATTGATTTCCTAAACATATTTCTCTCAACATGTAGACATGCTAACCCAGCAGATGTGCCATCTCAATATGGCAACATATACATGAAAAATGGGTCATCTGTTTTCATGCTACTTATATTTAATAAATATTTTGCATCTTTAGAATAATCAAATATACATGTATTACAACATTGTCACTTTTAGTTCTCATATCGCTAATTCAAATATTCATATTTCATACAACCAAATTTTACTGAATGTGTTACAGCCAATTCTCACATGAACACAGGAGGTATCATCTAGTTATTAAAAAAAAGACAAGCACAGGGTTTGTCCGCATTTGCTAGTCTGTTGCAAGGGTTAGAGCAAGAACTACCCACGATAACTTCATGAATGATTTTATTTTAGAGTCATCTAACAATTTTCCCAAAAATCATAAAGGAAACAGGGCAATGAGCACACCATTTGCACAAACTAAACAAGTTGTAAACTCGCATGCTCAACACATCCATGGAACCTCATGCATGTGTGTGCATGCCTTCAAAAGCAACACACTTCTCCGCCCGCGTGTTATGGTCACAAAAGATCATAACATCTTAGTCAATGCCAGAAATCAGAGTCAGAGATTGTGTTTGTGGACTAAAAGAGCAAATGGAAACACAAAATTTGGAATAAGCTATACAAAATCTCCTAATCATGATACCCTAACTCTACCATAGAAATGCACTCACCTATGAACTATCATCATATGAGATATAGTGGATGAAGTCCTCTTTGTCGTTCCAGAAGACCATGGTGGCGACGGTGGAAAGGAGCAAGACATATAGAGGAGGGAGTGGGCTCTTTCCCCCGCGCGCGGGGAGGGGGGAAGGGTGCTAATGGGGGGAGTGTAGTTCAGATAGTGCGACTAGCGTCTGTCTCACCCCGAATCATTACCACTTGCCACGTCACCCTGTCCGGCGGGCCCTCCATGTTAGTTCTACTGTCAGACTGGGCTGATCTGCAGCTCGGTACTTTTTGCAACAAAATTATTGCGAGCCTAGTATTTTGTGCCAGAAAACATAAATCGTGTTGTTTGCAACCCTAGCCACGGTTGCGATTGTTTCCTCCTAAAGGTGAGTGAGCTAGGACTCACCCTAATAATCTGGAGTAATGACACAACAACACATCAAAAAGCTTAATCCATCCCCGATAGTTTATCTACATATTAGCGATCTAGGTGTTGCATGATTGTTGGGCATCTAGACAGGGTCATAGCCAACTACTAATGCAATATGAGTATTCATGTATGTGGATATGTTTGGTATGACAGCTATCATCTTTGTGCATCAATTTAATCATGACTTCTCCTTTATATTCCGGTTTAATATTAAATGTCATTGTGTCACCTAGTGTTGCTGTGGCTAGGGATGAAAACGAAGCGAAAACACTCGGAACTGGGTGCTACCACATAGGTTTTCATTTTTTTATGGAAGCGAAAACGAATAAGAAACTCCAGAAATGAATATGGAAACTGATACTACTCGAAACAAACATAGCATGAATACAAAATGGTCGCGGGAACAAAAGTGGGTGTTGACCGGAACTTTAAAAACTCCTTGAACCATAGAGAAAAACACAAACAAACCAACAAACTTAATCAATTGCTAACATGGCCCTTTCAAATTGTTAACATGGCTACAAAATAATATGAATAGTTTAGTTACTTAGCATAGTATTATAGTAGTACTGGACAATTGTGTGGGCTTAATTGAGTATGTGCATGGTAGTAGAAGATGGATTCATGGTTGGGCTACAAAGCAACCATTGACCCATAGTAAAGACGAAAAATCCATATTCACAGAAACGACAAGTTACGTTTTCCTTAAAAGAATTCGTTCCCGTTTTCGTTTTCCTCCGGAAACGAGAAAAGTTTTCATCCCTACTGGTG